>NW_026734318.1:600000-849000 GCF_949786415.1 Peromyscus eremicus | reverse complement strand
ATACTGAATCTTCTTACCAGAAAACAACTCTTGCTCTTAGGACCAGAAACTGCATGGGATTCAACTCCATTTCGGACTTGGAAACAAACGCTAGCTCGCCTTACAAGAAACACACTCTGCTTTTGAAAAAAGAGCACTCTTCTACTCTACGGTGTTTCCTATGGGGTCTGAACAGTGAGCTTGCTCAGAACAAAAGAACTGTGCTTCCTACACACAGGGGCCATATCTAGTTCGACTCTGCTTAGGAAACTGACAAGAACAGTAGCTCCTCTTCAGTCCAATACACTGTACTTGCTGGAGCAGACGTGAGTGCTATTTATGGCAAAGGGAGCACAATAGTGAATTTCCTTACCAGAAAACATCCCTTGCTCGTAGGACCAGAAACTGCATGTGATTCAACTCCATTTTGGACTGAAAAACAAGTGCTAGCTCGCCTTACAAGAAACACACTCTGCTTTTGAGAAAAGAGCACTCTTCTATTCTACTGTGTTTCCTATGGGGTCCAAACAGTGAGCTTGCTCAGAACAAAAGCACTGTGCTTTCTACACACACGGGCCATATCTAGTTCATCTCTGCTTAAAAAACTGACAAGAACAGTAGCTCCTCTTCAGTCCAATACACTGTACTTGCTGGAAACAGACGCAAGTGCTATTTGCCCTGTGTATGGCAATGGGAACAAAATAGTGACTCTTCTTACCAGAAAACAACTCTTGCTTGTAGGACCAGAAACTGCATGTGATTCAACTCCATTTAGGACTGGGAAACAAACGCTAGCTCGCCATAGAAAAAACACACTCTGCTTTTGAGAAAAGAGCACTCTTCTACTTTACTGTGTTTCCTATAGGGCCAGAAGAGTGAGCTAGCTCAGAACAAAAGAACTGTGCTTCCTACACACACGGGACATATCTAGTTCAACTCTGCTTAGGAAACTGACAAGAACAGTAGCTCCTCTTCAGTCCAATACACTGTACTTGCTGGGAACAGATGTGAGTGCTATTTGCACTGTTTATGGCAAAGGGAGAACAATAGTGACTTTCCTTTCCAGAAAACATCCCTTGCTCATAGGACCAGAAACTGCATGTGATTCAACTCCATTTTGGACTGGGAAACAAACGCTAGCTCGCCTTACAAGAAACACACTCTGCTTTTGAGAAAAGAACACTCTTCTATTCTACTGTGTTTCCTATGGGGTCCGAACAGTGAGCTTGCTCATAACAAAAGAACTGTGTTTCCTACACACACGGGCCATATCTAGTTCAATTCTGCTTAGGAAATTGACAAGAACAGTAGCTCATCTTCAGTCCAATACACTGTACTTGCTGCGAACAGACATGAGTGCTATTTGCACTGTGTATGGCAATGGGAGCGCAATAGTGACTCTTCTTACCAGAAAACATCTCTTGCTCATAGGACCAAAAACTACATGTGATTCAACTCCATTTAGGACTGGGAAACAAACGCTAGATCGCCTTACAAGAAACACACTCTGATTTTGAGAAAAGAGCACTCTTCTACTCTATTGTGTTTCCTATAGGGCCAAAAGAGTGAGCTTGCTCAGAACAAAAGAACTGTGCTTCCTACACACACGGTCATATCTAGTTCAATTCTGCTTAAAAAACTGACAAGAATAGTAGATCCTCTTCAGTCCAATACACTGTACTTGCTGGGAACAGACGCGAGTGCTATTTGCCCTGTGTATGACAAAGGGAGCACAATAGTGACTCTTCTTACCAGAAAACAACTCTTGCTCATAGGACCAGAAACTGCATGGGATTCAACTCCATTTCTGACTGGGAAACAAACACTAGCTCGACTTACAAGAAACACACTCTGCTTTTGAGAAAAGAGCAGTCTTCTACTCTACAGTGTTTTCTACGGGATCCGAACAGTGAGCTTGCTGAGAACAAAAGAACTGTGCTTCCTACACACACAGGCCATATCTAGTTCAATTCTGCTTAGGAAATTGACAAGAACAGTAGCTCCTATTCAGTCCAATACACTGTACTTGCTGGGAACAGACGCGAGTGCTATTTGCACTGTATATGCCAATGGGAGCCCAATAGTGACTCTTCTTACCAGAAAACAACTCTTGCTCCTAGGTTCCGAAACTGCATGGGATTCAACTCCATTTCTGACTGGGAAACAAACACTACCTCGACTTACAAGAAACACACTCTGCTTTAGAGAAAAGAGCACTCTTCTACTCCACTGTGTTTCCTATGGGGTCCAAACAGAGAGTTTGCTCAGAACAAAAGAACTGTGCTTCCTACACACACGGACCATATGTAGTTCAACTCTGCTTAGGAACCTGACAAGAACAGTAGCTCCTCTTCAGACCAATACACTGTATTTGCTGGGAACAGACGCGAGTGCTATTTGCACTGTGTATGGCAATGAGAGCACAATAGTTTCTTTCCTTACCAGAAAACAACTCTTGCTCGTAGGACAAAAAACTGCATGTGACTCAACTCCTTTTAGGACTGGGAAACAAACGCTAGCTCACTTTCCAAGAAACATACTCTGCTTTTGAGAAAAGAGCACTCTTCTACTCTACTGTGTTTCCTATGTGTTCGGAACAGTGAGCTTGCTCAGAACAAAAAAACTGTGCTTCCTACAAACACGGCCATATCTAGTTCAACTCTGCTTAGGAACCTGACAAGAACAGTAGCTCCTCTTCAGTCCGATACACTGTACTTGCTGAGAACAGACGCGAGTGCTACTAGCACTGTGTATGGCAATTGGAGCACAATAGTGACTTGTCTTACCAAAAAACAACTCTTGCTCGTAGGAACAGAAACTGCATGTGATTCAACTCCGTTTAGGACTGGGAAACAAATGCTAGCTCGCCTTACATGAAACACTCTCTGCTTTTGAGAAAAGAGCAATCTTCTACTCTACTGTGTTTCCTATGGGGTCCAAACAGTGAGCTTGCTCAGAACAAAGAACTGTGCTTCCTACACACATGGACGATATCTAGTTCAAATCTGCTTAGGAAACTTATAAAAACAGTAGCTCCCCTTAAGTCCGATACACTGTACTTGCTGGGAACAAACGCGAGTGCTATTTGCACTGTGTATGGCAAAGGGAGCGCAATAGTGACTCTCCTTACCAGAAAACAACTCTTGCTCATAGGACCACACACTGCATGTGTTTCAACGCCATTTAGGACTGGGAAACAAATGCTAGCTCGCCTTACAAGAAACACACTCTGCTTCTGAGAAAAGAGCACTCTTCTACTCTACTGTGTTTCCTATGGGGTCCAAACAGTGATCTTGCTCAGAACAAAAGAACTGTGGTTCCTACACACATCGACCATATCTAGTTCAACTCTGCTTAGGAAACTGACAAGAACAGTAGCTCCTCTTCATTCCAATACACTGTACTTGCGGGGAAGAGACGCGAGTGCTATAGCACTGTGTATGGCAATTGGAGCACAATAGTGACTCGTCTTACCAGAAAACAACTCTTGCTCGTAGGACAAAAAACTCCATGTGACTCAACTCCATTTAGTTCTGGGAAACAAACGCTAGCTCACCTTACAAGAAACACACTCTGCTTTTGAGAAAAGAGCACTCTTCTACTCTACTGTGTTTCCTATGGTGTCCGAACAGTGAGCTTTCTCAGAACAAAAGAACTGTGCTTCCTACACACACAGCCATATCTAGTTCAATTCTGCTTAGGAACCTGACAAGAACAGTAGCTCCTCTTCAGTCCAATACACTGTACTGCTGGGAACAGAAGCCAGTGCTATTTGCCCTGTGTATGGCAATGACAGCGCAATAGTGACTATTCTTATCATAAAACAACTCTTGCTCGTAGGACCAGAAACTGCATGTGATTCAACTCCATTTAGGACTGGGAAACAAACGCTAGCTCTCCTTACAAGAAACACAATCTGCTTTAGAGAAAAGAGCACTCTTCTACTCTACTGTGTTTCCTATAGGGCCAGAACAGTGAGCTTGCTCAGAACAAAAGAACTGTGCTTCCTACACACGGGCCATATCTAGTTCAACTCTGCTTAGGAAACAAACAAGAACAGTAGCTCCTCTTCAGTCCGATACACTGTACTTGCTGGGAACAGACGCGAGTGCTATTTGTCCTGTGTATGGCAATGCGAGCCCAATAGTGACTTTCCTTACCAGAAAACAACTCTTGCTCGTAGGACCAGAAACTGCATGTGATTCAACTCCATTTAGGACTGGGAAACAAACGCTAGCTCGCCTTACAAGAAACACACTCTGCTTTTGAGAAAAGAGCACTCTTCTACTCCACTGTGTTTCCTATGGGGTCCAAACAGTGAGCTTGCTCAGAACAAAGGAACTGTGCTTCCTGCACACATGGACCATATCTAGTTCAACTCTGCTTAGGAAACTGACAAGAACAGTAGCTCCTATTCAGTCTGATACACTGTGCTTGCTGGGAACAGACGCGAGTGCTGTTTGCACTGTGTATGGCATTTGGAGCGCAATAGTGACTCTTCTTACCAGAAAACAATTCTTGATCGTAGGACCAGAAACTGCCTGTGACTCAACTCCATTTAGGACTGGAAAACAAACGCGAGCTCACCTTACAAGAAACACACTCTGCTTTAGAGAAAAGAGCACTCTTCTTCTCTACTGTGTTTCCTATAGGGCCAGAACAGTGAGCTTGCTCAGAACCTAATAACTGTGCTTCCTTCACACACGGGCCACATCTAGTTCAACTCTGCTTACGAAACTGACAAGATCAGTAGCTCCTCTTCAGTCCGATACACTGTACTTGCTGAGAACAGACGCGAGTGCAACTTGCACTGTGTATGGCAATTGCAGCACAATAGTGACTCGTCTTACCAGAAAACAACTCTTGCTCGTAGGACAAAAAACTGCATGTGACTCAACTCCATTTAGGACTGGGAAACAAACTCTAGCTCGCCTTACAAGAAACACACTTTGTTTTTGAGAAAAGAGCACTCTTCTACTCTACTGTTTTTCCTATAGGGCCACAACAGTGAGCTTGCTCAGAACAAATGAACTGTGCTTCCTCGACACACGGGCCATATCTAGTTCAACTCTGCTTAGGAGACTGACAAGAACAGTAGCTCGTCTTCAGTCCAATACAGTGTACTTGCTGGGAACAGACGCGAGTGCTATTTGCACTGTGTATGGCAATGAGAGTGCAATAGTGGCTTTCCTTACCAGAAAACAACTCTTGCTCGTAGGACCACACACTGCATGTGATTCAATGCCATTTAGGACTGGGAAACAAATGCTAGCTCGCCTTACAAGAAACACACTCTGCTTCTGAGAAAAGAGCACTCTTCTACTCTACTGTGTTTCCTATGGGGTCCAAACAGTGAGCTTGCTCAGAACAAAAGAACTGTGCTTCCTACACACATCGACCATATCTAGTTCAACTCGGCTTAGGAAACTGACAAGAACAGTAGCTCCTCTTCAGTCTGATACACTGTACTTGCTGAGAACAGACGCGAGTGCTACTTGCACTATGTATGGCAATTGGAGCACAATAGTGACTCGTCTTACCAGAAAACAACTCTTGCTCGTAGCACAAAAAACTGCATGTGACTCAACTCCATTTAGGACTGGGAAACAAACTCTAGCTCGCCTTACAAGAAACACACTCTGTTTTTGAGAAAAGAGCACTCTTCTACTCTACTGTGTTTCATATAGGGCCAGAACAGTGAGCTTGCTCAGAACAAATGAACTGTGCTTCCTAGACACACGGGCCATATCTAGTTCAACTCTGCTTAGGAGACTGACAAGAACAGTAGCTCCTCTTCAGTCCAATACAGTGTACTTGCTGGGAACAGACGCGAGTGCTATTTGCACTGTGTATGGCAATGGGAGCGCAATAGTGACTTTCCTTACCAGAAAACAACTCTTGCTCGTAGGACCAGAAACTGCATGTGATTCAACTCCGTTTTGGACTGGGAAAAAAATGCTAGCTCGCCTTACATGAAACACACTCTGCTTTTGAGAAAAGAGCACTCTTCTGCTCTACTGTGTTTCCTATGGGGTCCAAACAGAGAGCTTGCTCAGAACATAAGAACTGTGCTTCCTAACACAAGGACCATATGTAGTTCAACTCTGCTTAGGAAACTGACAAGAACAGTAGCTCCTATTCAGTCCAATACACTGTGCTTGCTGGGAACAGACGCGAGTGCTATTTGCACTGTGTATGGCATTTGGAGCGCAATAGTGACTCTTCTTACCAGAAAACAACTCTTGCTCGTAGGACCAAAAACTGCCTGTGACTCAACTCCATTTAGGACTGGGAAACGAACGCGAGCTCGCCTTACAAGAAACACACTCTGCTTTAGAGAAAAGAGCACTCTTCTACTCTACTGTGTTTCCTATAGGGCCAGAACATTGAGCTTGCTCAGAACAAATGAACTGTGCTTCCTAGACACACGGGCCATATATAGTTCAACTCTGCTTAGGAGACTGACAAGAACAGTAGCTCCTCTTCAGTCTGATACACTGTACTTGCTGAGAGCAGACGCGAGTGCTACTTGCATTGTGTACGGGAATTGGATCACAATAGTGACTTGTCTTACCAGAAAACAACTCTTGCTCTTAGGACAAAAAACTACATGTGACTCAACTCCATTTAGGACTGGGAAACAAACGCTAGCTCGCCTTACAAGAAACGCACTCTGCTTTTGAGAAAAGGGCACACTTCTTCTCTACTGTGTTTCCTATAGGGCCAGAACAGTGAGCTTGCTCAGAACAAATGAACTGTGCTTCCAGACACACGGGCCATATCTAGTTCAACTCTGCTTAGGAGACTGACAAGAACAGTAGCTCCTCTTCAGTCCTATACACTGTACTTGCTGGGAACAGACGCGAGTGCTATTTGCACTGTGTATGGCAATGAGAGCACAATAGTGGCTTTCCTTCCCAGAAAACAACTCTTGCTCGTAGGACCACACACTGCATGTGATTCAACGGCATTTAGGACTAGGAAACAAATGCTAGCTCGCCTTACAAGAAACACACTCTGCTTTTGAGAAAAGAGCACTCTTCTGCTCTACTGTGTTTCTTATAGGACCAGAACAGTGAGCTTGTAAAGAACATAAGAACTGTGCTTTCTACACACACGGTCCTTATCTAGTTCAACTCTGCTTAGGAAACTGACAAGAACAGTAGCTCCTCTTCAGTCCGATACACTGTACTTGCTGGGAACAGACGCGAGTGCTATTTGCACTGTGTATGGCAATGGGAGAGCAATAGTGACTTTCCTTACCAGAAAACAACTCTTGCTTGTAGGACCAGAAACTGCATGTGATTCAACTCCATTTAGGACTGGGAAACAAACGCTAGCTCGCCTTACAAGAAACACACTCTTCTTTTGAGGAAAGAGCACTCTTCTACTCTACTGTGTTTCCTATTGGGTCCTAACAGTGAGCTTGCTCAGAACAAAGAAATGTGCTTCCTACACACACGGACCAGATCTGGTTCAACTCTGCTTAGGAAACTGATAAGAACAGTAGCTCCTCTTCAGTCCGATACACTGTACTTGCTGGAAACAGACGCGAGTGGTATTTGCACTGTGTATGGCAATGACAGCGCAATAGTGACTCTCCTTACCAGAAAACAACTCTTGCTCGTAGGAACACAAACTGCATGTGATTCAACGCCATTTAGGACTGGGAAACAAATGCTAGCTCGCCTTACAAGAAACACACTCTGCTTCTGAGAAAAGAGCACTCTTCTACTCTACTGTGTTTCCTATGGGGTCCAAACAGTGAGCTTGCACAGAACAAAGAACTGTGCTTCCTACACACATCGACCATATCTAGTTCAACTCTGCTTAGGACACTGACAAGAACAGTAGCTCCTATTCAGTCCAATACACTGTGCTTGCGGGGAAGAGACACGAGTGCTATTTGCACTGTGTATGGCAATTGGAGCACAATAGTGACTCATCTTACCAGAAAACAACTCTTGCTCGTAGGACAAAAAACTGCATGTGACTCAACTCCATTTAGGTCTGGGAAACAAACGCTAGCTCACCTTACAAGAAACACACTCTACTTTAGAGAAAAGAGCACTCTTCTACTCTACTGTGTTTCCTATAGGGCCAGAACAGTGAGCTTGTTCAGAACATAATAACTGTGCCTCCTACACACACGGGCCATATCTAGTTCAACTCTGCTTAGGAAACTGACAAGAACAGTAGCTCCTCTTCAGTCCGATACACTGTACTTGCTGAGAACAGACGCAAGTGCTACTTGCACTGTGTATGGCAATTGGAGCACAATAGTGACTCGTCTTACCAGAAAACAACTCTTGCTCGTAGCACAAAAACCTGCAGGTGACTCAACTCCATTTAGGACTGGGAAACAAACTCTAGCTCGCCTTACAAGAAACACACTCTGTTTTTGAGAAAAGAGCACTCTTCTACTCTACTGTGTTTCATATAGGGCCAGAACAGTGAGCTTGCTCAGAAAAAATGAACTGTGCTTCCTAGACACACGGGCCATATCTAGTTCAACTCTGCTTAGGAGACTGACAAGAACAGTAGCTCCTCTTCAGTCCAATACACTGTACTTGCTGGGAACAGACGTCAGTGCTATTTGCAATGTGTATGGCAATGAGAGCACAATAGTGGCTTTGCTTACCAGAAAACAACTCTTGCTCGTAGGACCACACACTGCATGTGATTCAACGCCATTTAGGACTGGGAAACAAATGCTAGCTCGTCTTACAAGAAACAGACTCTGCTTCTGAGAAAAGAGCACTCTTCTACTCTACTGTGTTTCCTATGGGGTCCAAACAGAGAGCTTGCTCAGAACAAAAGAACTGTGCTTCCTACACACACGGACCATATGTAGTTCAACTCTGCTTAGGAACCTGACAAGAACAGTAGCTCCTCTTCAGTCCAATACACTGTACTTGCTGGGAACAAACGGGAATGCTATTTGCACTGTGTATGGCAATGAGAGCGCAATAGTGACTTTCCTTACCAGAAAACAACTCTTGCTCGTAGGACAAAAAACTGCATGTGACTCAACTCCATTTAGGACTGGGAAACAAACTCTAGCTTGCCTTACAAGAAACAAACTCTGCTTTTGAGAAAAGAGCAGTATTCTACTCTAATGTGTTTCCTATGGGGTCCAAACAGTGAGCTTGCTCAGAACAAAAGAACGGTGCTTCCTACACACACGGACCATATGTAGTCAACTCTGCTTAGGAAACTGACAAGAACAGTATCTCCTCTTCAGTCCAATACACTGTACTTTCTGGGAACAGACGCGAGTGCTATTTGCACTGTGTATGGCAATGAGATCGCAATAGTGACTTTCCTTACCAGAAATCAACTCTTGCTCGTAGGACCAGAAACTGCATGTGATTCAACGCCATTTAGGACTGGGAAACAAATGCTAGCTCGCCTTACAAGAAACGCACTCTGCTTTTGAGAAAAGAGCACTCTTCTACTCTACCGTGTTTCCTATGGGGTCAAAACAGTGAGCTTGCTCAGAACAAAATAACTGTGCTTTTTACACACATGGACCATATCTAGCTCAACTCTGCTTATGAAACTGACAAGTACAGCAGCTCCTCTTCAGTCCAATACACTGTAATTGCTGAGAACAGACACGAGTGCTATTTGCCCTGTGTATGGCAATGACAGCGCAATAGTGACTTTTTTTACCAGAAAACAACTCTTGCTCGTAGGAACACAAACTGCATGTGATTCAACGCCATTTAGGACTGGGAAACAAATGCTAGCTCGCCTTACAAGAAACACTCTCTGCTTTTTAGAAAAGAGCACTCTTCTACTCTACTGTGTTTCCTATGGGGTCCAAACAGTGAGCTTGCTCAGAACAAAAGAACTGTGCTTCCTACACACATCGACCATATCTAGTTCAACTCTGCTTAGGAAACTGACAAGAACAGTAGCTCCTCTTCAGTCCAATACACTGTAATTGCGGGGAAGAGACGCGAGTGCTATTTGCACTGTGTATGGCAATGGGAGCGCAATAGTGACTTTCCTTACCAGAAAACAACTCTTGCTCGTAGGACAAAAAACTGCATGTGACTCAACTCCATTTAGGTCTGGGAAACAAACGCTAGCTCACCTTACAAGAAACACACTCTGCTTTTGAGAAAAGAGCACTCTTCTACTCTATGGTGTTTCCTATGGGATCCAAACAGTGAGCTTGCTCAGAACAAAAGAACTGTGCTTCCTACACACATGGACCATATCTAGTTCAACTCTGCTTAGGAAACTGACAAGAGCAGTAGCTCCTCTTCAGTCCAATACACTGTACTTGCTGGGAACAGACGCGAGTGCTGTTTGCCCTGTGTATGGCATTTGGAGCGCAATAGTGACTCTTCTTACCAGAAAACAACTCTTGCTCGTAGGACCAAAAACTGTCTGTGACTCAACTCCATTTAGGACTGGGAAACAAACGCGAGCTCGCCTTACAAGAAACACACTCTGCTTTAGAGAAAAGAGCACTCTTCTACTCTACTGTGTTTCCTATAGGGCCAGAAAAGTGAGCTTGCTCAGAATAAAAGAACTGTGCTTCCTACACACACGCGCCATATCTAGTTCAACTCTGCTTAGGAAACTGACAAGAACAGTAGCTCCTCTTCAGTCCGATACACTGTACTTGGTGAGAACAGATGCGAGTGCTATTTGCACTGTGAATGGCAATTGGAGCACAATAGTGACTCGTCTTACCAGAAAACAACTCTTGCTCGTAGGACAAAAAACTGCATGTGACTCAACTCCATTTAGGACTGGGAAACAAACTCTAGCTCGCCTTACAAGAAACACACTCTGCTTTTGAGAAAAGAGCAGTATTCTACTCTAATGTGTTTCCTATAGGGCCAGAACATTGAGCTTGCTCAGAAAAAAAGAACTGTGCTTCCTACACACACAGGCAATATCTAGTTTAACTCTGCTTGGAAACTGAGAAGAACAGTAGCTCCTCTTCAGTCCAATACACTGTACTTGCTGGGAACAGATGCCAGTGCTATTTGCACTGTGTATGGCAATGGGAGCACAATAGTAACTTTCCTTACCAGAAAACAACTCTTGCTTGTAGGACCAGAAACTGCATGCGATTCAACTCCATTTATGACTGGGAAACAAATGCTAGCTTGCCTTACAAGAAACACACTCTGCTTTTGAGAAAAGAGCACTCTTCTACTCTACTGTGTTTCCTGTGGGGTCCAAACAGAGAGCTTGCTCAGAACAAAAGAACTGTGCTTCCTACACACACGGACCATATGTAGTTCAATTCTGCTAAGGAACCTGACAAGAACAGTAGCTCCTCTTCAGTCCAATACACTGTACTTGCTGGGAACAAACGGGAATGCTATTTGCACTGTGTATGGCAATGAGAGCGCAATAGTGACTTTCCTTACCAGAAAACAACTCTTGCTCGTAGGACAAAAAACTGCATGTGACTCAACTCCATTTAGGACTGGGAAACAAACTCTAGCTCGCCTTACAAGAAACAAACTCTGCTTTTGAGAAAAGAGCAGTATTCTACTCTAATGTGTTTCCTATGGGGTCCAAACAGTGAGCTTGCTCAGAACAAAAGAACTGTGCTTCCTACACACACGGACCATATGTAGTTCAACTCTGCTTAGGAAACTGAAAAGAACAGTATCTCCTCTTCAGTCAAATACACTGTACTTTCTGGGAACAGACGCGAGTGCTATTTGCACTGTGTATGGCAATGAGATCGCAATAGTGATTTTCCTTACCAGAAAACAACTCTTGCTCGTAGGACCAGAAACTGCATGTGATTCAACGCCATTTAGGACTGGGAAACAAATGCTAGCTCGCCTTACAAGAAACGCACTCTGCTTTTGAGAAAAGAAAACTCTTCTACTCTACTGTGTTTCCTATGGGGTCCAAACAGTGAGCTTGCTCAGAACAAAAGAACTGTGCTTTTTACACACATGGACCATATCTAGCTCAACTCTGCTTATGAACCTGACAAGAACAGCAGCTCCTCTTCAGTCCAATACACTGTAATTGCTGGGAACAGACGCGAGTGCTATTTGCCCTGTGTATGGCAATGACAGCGCAATAGTGACTTTTTTTTACCAGAAAACAACTCTTGCTCGTAGGAACACAAACTGCATGTGATTCAACGCCATTTATGACTGGGAAACAAATGCTAGCTCGCCTTACAAGAAACACTCTCTGCTTTTTAGAAAAGAGCACTCTTCTACTCTACTGTGTTTCCTATGGGGTCCAAACAGTGAGCTTGCTCAGAACAAAAGAACTGTGCTTCCTACACACATCGACCATATCTAGTTCAACTCTGCTTAGGAAACTGACAAGAACAGTAGCTCCTCTTCAGTCCAATACACTGTACTTGCGGGGAAGAGACGCGAGTGCTATTTGCACTGTGTATGGCAATTTGTGCGCAATAGTGACTTTCCTTACCAGAAAACAACTCTTGCTCGTAGGACAAAAAACTGCATGTGACTCAACTCCATTTAGGTCTGGGAAACAAACGCTAGCTCACCTTACAAGAAACACACTCTGCTTTTGAGAAAAGAGCACTCTTCTACTCTATTGTGTTTCCTATGGGGTCTGAAGAGTGAGCTTTCTCAGAAAAAAAGAACTGTGCTTCCTACACACACAGCCATATCTAGTTCAATTCTGCTTAGGAACCTGACAAGAACAATAGCTCCTCTTCAGTCCAATACACTGTACTGCTGGGAACAGAAGCCAGTGCTATTTGTCCTGTGTATGGCAATGGCAGCGCAATAGTGACTATTCTTACCATAAAACAACTCTTGCTCGTAGAACCAGAAACTGCATGTGATTCCACTCCATTTAGGACTGGGAAACAAACGCTAGCTCGCCTTACAAGAAACACACTCTGCTTTTGAGAAAAGAGCACTCTTCTACTCTATGGTGTTTCCTATGGGGTCCAAACAGTGAGCTTGCTCAGAACAAAAGAACTGTGCTTCCTACACACATGGACCATATCTAGTTCAACTCTGCTTAGGAAACTGACAAGAGCAGTAGCTCCTCTTCAGTCCAATACACTGTACTTGCTGGGAACAGACGCGAGTGCTGTTTGCCCTGTGTATGGCATTTGGAGCGCAATAGTGACTCTTCTTACCAGAAAACAACTCTTGCTCGTAGGACCAAAAACTGTCTGTGACTCAACTCCATTTAGGACTGGGAAACAAACGCGAGCTCGCCTTACAAGAAACACACTCTGCTTTAGAGAAAAGAGCACTCTTCTACTCTACTGTGTTTCCTATAGGGCCAGAAAAGTGAGCTTGCTCAGAATAAAAGAACTGTGCTTCCTACACACACGCGCCATATCTAGTTCAACTCTGCTTAGGAAACTGACAAGAACAGTAGCTCCTCTTCAGTCCGATACACTGTACTTGGTGAGAACAGATGCGAGTGCTATTTGCACTGTGAATGGCAATTGGAGCACAATAGTGACTCGTCTTACCAGAAAACAACTCTTGCTCGTAGGACAAAAAACTGCATGTGACTCAACTCCATTTAGGACTGGGAAACAAACTCTAGCTCGCCTTACAAGAAACACACTCTGCTTTTGAGAAAAGAGCAGTATTCTACTCTAATGTGTTTCCTATAGGGCCAGAACATTGAGCTTGCTCAGAAAAAAAGAACTGTGCTTCCTACACACACAGGCAATATCTAGTTTAACTCTGCTTGGAAACTGAGAAGAACAGTAGCTCCTCTTCAGTCCAATACACTGTACTTGCTGGGAACAGATGCCAGTGCTATTTGCACTGTGTATGGCAATGGGAGCACAATAGTAACTTTCCTTACCAGAAAACAACTCTTGCTTGTAGGACCAGAAACTGCATGCGATTCAACTCCATTTATGACTGGGAAACAAATGCTAGCTTGCCTTACAAGAAACACACTCTGCTTTTGAGAAAAGAGCACTCTTCTACTCTACTGTGTTTCCTGTGGGGTCCA
Organism: Peromyscus eremicus; assembly: GCF_949786415.1. NCBI lineage: Eukaryota > Metazoa > Chordata > Mammalia > Rodentia > Cricetidae > Peromyscus > Peromyscus eremicus. The sequence continues at coordinate 835,056 of NW_026734318.1, read as the reverse complement.
AACAGAGAGCTTGCTCAGAACAAAAGAACTGTGCTTCCTACACACACGGACCATATGTAGTTCAATTCTGCTAAGGAACCTGACAAGAACAGTAGCTCCTCTTCAGTCCAATACACTGTACTTGCTGGGAACAAACGGGAATGCTATTTGCACTGTGTATGGCAATGAGAGCGCAATAGTGACTTTCCTTACCAGAAAACAACTCTTGCTCGTAGGACAAAAAACTGCATGTGACTCAACTCCATTTAGGACTGGGAAACAAACTCTAGCTCGCCTTACAAGAAACAAACTCTGCTTTTGAGAAAAGAGCAGTATTCTACTCTAATGTGTTTCCTATGGGGTCCAAACAGTGAGCTTGCTCAGAACAAAAGAACTGTGCTTCCTACACACACGGACCATATGTAGTTCAACTCTGCTTAGGAAACTGACAAGAACAGTATCTCCTCTTCAGTCAAATACACTGTACTTTCTGGGAACAGACGCGAGTGCTATTTGCACTGTGTATGGCAATGAGATCGCAATAGTGATTTTCCTTACCAGAAAACAACTCTTGCTCGTAGGACCAGAAACTGCATGTGATTCAACGCCATTTAGGACTGGGAAACAAATGCTAGCTCGCCTTACAAGAAACGCACTCTGCTTTTGAGAAAAGAAAACTCTTCTACTCTACTGTGTTTCCTATGGGGTCCAAACAGTGAGCTTGCTCAGAACAAAAGAACTGTGCTTTTTACACACATGGACCATATCTAGCTCAACTCTGCTTATGAACCTGACAAGAACAGCAGCTCCTCTTCAGTCCAATACACTGTAATTGCTGGGAACAGACGCGAGTGCTATTTGCCCTGTGTATGGCAATGACAGCGCAATAGTGACTTTTTTTTACCAGAAAACAACTCTTGCTCGTAGGAACACAAACTGCATGTGATTCAACGCCATTTATGACTGGGAAACAAATGCTAGCTCGCCTTACAAGAAACACTCTCTGCTTTTTAGAAAAGAGCACTCTTCTACTCTACTGTGTTTCCTATGGGGTCCAAACAGTGAGCTTGCTCAGAACAAAAGAACTGTGCTTCCTACACACATCGACCATATCTAGTTCAACTCTGCTTAGGAAACTGACAAGAACAGTAGCTCCTCTTCAGTCCAATACACTGTACTTGCGGGGAAGAGACGCGAGTGCTATTTGCACTGTGTATGGCAATTTGTGCGCAATAGTGACTTTCCTTACCAGAAAACAACTCTTGCTCGTAGGACAAAAAACTGCATGTGACTCAACTCCATTTAGGTCTGGGAAACAAACGCTAGCTCACCTTACAAGAAACACACTCTGCTTTTGAGAAAAGAGCACTCTTCTACTCTATTGTGTTTCCTATGGGGTCTGAAGAGTGAGCTTTCTCAGAAAAAAAGAACTGTGCTTCCTACACACACAGCCATATCTAGTTCAATTCTGCTTAGGAACCTGACAAGAACAATAGCTCCTCTTCAGTCCAATACACTGTACTGCTGGGAACAGAAGCCAGTGCTATTTGTCCTGTGTATGGCAATGGCAGCGCAATAGTGACTATTCTTACCATAAAACAACTCTTGCTCGTAGAACCAGAAACTGCATGTGATTCCACTCCATTTAGGACTGGGAAACAAACGCTAGCTCGCCTTACAAGAAACACACTCTGCTTTTGAGAAAAGAGCACTCTTCTACTCTATGGTGTTTCCTATGGGGTCCAAACAGTGAGCTTGCTCAGAACAAAAGAACTGTGCTTCCTACACACATGGACCATATCTAGTTCAACTCTGCTTAGGAAACTGACAAGAGCAGTAGCTCCTCTTCAGTCCAATACACTGTACTTGCTGGGAACAGACGCGAGTGCTGTTTGCCCTGTGTATGGCATTTGGAGCGCAATAGTGACTCTTCTTACCAGAAAACAACTCTTGCTCGTAGGACCAAAAACTGTCTGTGACTCAACTCCATTTAGGACTGGGAAACAAACGCGAGCTCGCCTTACAAGAAACACACTCTGCTTTAGAGAAAAGAGCACTCTTCTACTCTACTGTGTTTCCTATAGGGCCAGAAAAGTGAGCTTGCTCAGAATAAAAGAACTGTGCTTCCTACACACACGCGCCATATCTAGTTCAACTCTGCTTAGGAAACTGACAAGAACAGTAGCTCCTCTTCAGTCCGATACACTGTACTTGGTGAGAACAGATGCGAGTGCTATTTGCACTGTGAATGGCAATTGGAGCACAATAGTGACTCGTCTTACCAGAAAACAACTCTTGCTCGTAGGACAAAAAACTGCATGTGACTCAACTCCATTTAGGACTGGGAAACAAACTCTAGCTCGCCTTACAAGAAACACACTCTGCTTTTGAGAAAAGAGCAGTATTCTACTCTAATGTGTTTCCTATAGGGCCAGAACATTGAGCTTGCTCAGAAAAAAAGAACTGTGCTTCCTACACACACAGGCAATATCTAGTTTAACTCTGCTTGGAAACTGAGAAGAACAGTAGCTCCTCTTCAGTCCAATACACTGTACTTGCTGGGAACAGATGCCAGTGCTATTTGCACTGTGTATGGCAATGGGAGCACAATAGTAACTTTCCTTACCAGAAAACAACTCTTGCTTGTAGGACCAGAAACTGCATGCGATTCAACTCCATTTATGACTGGGAAACAAATGCTAGCTTGCCTTACAAGAAACACACTCTGCTTTTGAGAAAAGAGCACTCTTCTACTCTACTGTGTTTCCTGTGGGGTCCAAACAGAGAGCTTGCTCAGAACAAAAGAACTGTGCTTCCTACACACACGGACCATATGTAGTTCAATTCTGCTAAGGAACCTGACAAGAACAGTAGCTCCTCTTCAGTCCAATACACTGTACTTGCTGGGAACAAACGGGAATGCTATTTGCACTGTGTATGGCAATGAGAGCGCAATAGTGACTTTCCTTACCAGAAAACAACTCTTGCTCGTAGGACAAAAAACTGCATGTGACTCAACTCCATTTAGGACTGGGAAACAAACTCTAGCTCGCCTTACAAGAAACAAACTCTGCTTTTGAGAAAAGAGCAGTATTCTACTCTAATGTGTTTCCTATGGGGTCCAAACAGTGAGCTTGCTCAGAACAAAAGAACTGTGCTTCCTACACACACGGACCATATGTAGTTCAACTCTGCTTAGGAAACTGACAAGAACAGTATCTCCTCTTCAGTCAAATACACTGTACTTTCTGGGAACAGACGCGAGTGCTATTTGCACTGTGTATGGCAATGAGATCGCAATAGTGATTTTCCTTACCAGAAAACAACTCTTGCTCGTAGGACCAGAAACTGCATGTGATTCAACGCCATTTAGGACTGGGAAACAAATGCTAGCTCGCCTTACAAGAAACGCACTCTGCTTTTGAGAAAAGAAAACTCTTCTACTCTACTGTGTTTCCTATGGGGTCCAAACAGTGAGCTTGCTCAGAACAAAAGAACTGTGCTTTTTACACACATGGACCATATCTAGCTCAACTCTGCTTATGAACCTGACAAGAACAGCAGCTCCTCTTCAGTCCAATACACTGTAATTGCTGGGAACAGACGCGAGTGCTATTTGCCCTGTGTATGGCAATGACAGCGCAATAGTGACTTTTTTTTACCAGAAAACAACTCTTGCTCGTAGGAACACAAACTGCATGTGATTCAACGCCATTTATGACTGGGAAACAAATGCTAGCTCGCCTTACAAGAAACACTCTCTGCTTTTTAGAAAAGAGCACTCTTCTACTCTACTGTGTTTCCTATGGGGTCCAAACAGTGAGCTTGCTCAGAACAAAAGAACTGTGCTTCCTACACACATCGACCATATCTAGTTCAACTCTGCTTAGGAAACTGACAAGAACAGTAGCTCCTCTTCAGTCCAATACACTGTACTTGCGGGGAAGAGACGCGAGTGCTATTTGCACTGTGTATGGCAATTTGTGCGCAATAGTGACTTTCCTTACCAGAAAACAACTCTTGCTCGTAGGACAAAAAACTGCATGTGACTCAACTCCATTTAGGTCTGGGAAACAAACGCTAGCTCACCTTACAAGAAACACACTCTGCTTTTGAGAAAAGAGCACTCTTCTACTCTATTGTGTTTCCTATGGGGTCTGAAGAGTGAGCTTTCTCAGAAAAAAAGAACTGTGCTTCCTACACACACAGCCATATCTAGTTCAATTCTGCTTAGGAACCTGACAAGAACAATAGCTCCTCTTCAGTCCAATACACTGTACTGCTGGGAACAGAAGCCAGTGCTATTTGTCCTGTGTATGGCAATGGCAGCGCAATAGTGACTATTCTTACCATAAAACAACTCTTGCTCGTAGAACCAGAAACTGCATGTGATTCCACTCCATTTAGGACTGGGAAACAAACGCTAGCTCGCCTTACAAGAAACACACTCTGCTTTTGAGAAAAGAGCACTCTTCTACTCTATGGTGTTTCCTATGGGGTCCAAACAGTGAGCTTGCTCAGAACAAAAGAACTGTGCTTCCTACACACATGGACCATATCTAGTTCAACTCTGCTTAGGAAACTGACAAGAGCAGTAGCTCCTCTTCAGTCCAATACACTGTACTTGCTGGGAACAGACGCGAGTGCTGTTTGCCCTGTGTATGGCATTTGGAGCGCAATAGTGACTCTTCTTACCAGAAAACAACTCTTGCTCGTAGGACCAAAAACTGTCTGTGACTCAACTCCATTTAGGACTGGGAAACAAACGCGAGCTCGCCTTACAAGAAACACACTCTGCTTTAGAGAAAAGAGCACTCTTCTACTCTACTGTGTTTCCTATAGGGCCAGAAAAGTGAGCTTGCTCAGAATAAAAGAACTGTGCTTCCTACACACACGCGCCATATCTAGTTCAACTCTGCTTAGGAAACTGACAAGAACAGTAGCTCCTCTTCAGTCCGATACACTGTACTTGGTGAGAACAGATGCGAGTGCTATTTGCACTGTGAATGGCAATTGGAGCACAATAGTGACTCGTCTTACCAGAAAACAACTCTTGCTCGTAGGACAAAAAACTGCATGTGACTCAACTCCATTTAGGACTGGGAAACAAACTCTAGCTCGCCTTACAAGAAACACACTCTGCTTTTGAGAAAAGAGCAGTATTCTACTCTAATGTGTTTCCTATAGGGCCAGAACATTGAGCTTGCTCAGAAAAAAAGAACTGTGCTTCCTACACACACAGGCAATATCTAGTTTAACTCTGCTTGGAAACTGAGAAGAACAGTAGCTCCTCTTCAGTCCAATACACTGTACTTGCTGGGAACAGATGCCAGTGCTATTTGCACTGTGTATGGCAATGGGAGCACAATAGTAACTTTCCTTACCAGAAAACAACTCTTGCTTGTAGGACCAGAAACTGCATGCGATTCAACTCCATTTATGACTGGGAAACAAATGCTAGCTTGCCTTACAAGAAACACACTCTGCTTTTGAGAAAAGAGCACTCTTCTACTCTACTGTGTTTCCTGTGGGGTCCAAACAGAGAGCTTGCTCAGAACAAAAGAACTGTGCTTCCTACACACACGGACCATATGTAGTTCAATTCTGCTAAGGAACCTGACAAGAACAGTAGCTCCTCTTCAGTCCAATACACTGTACTTGCTGGGAACAAACGGGAATGCTATTTGCACTGTGTATGGCAATGAGAGCGCAATAGTGACTTTCCTTACCAGAAAACAACTCTTGCTCGTAGGACAAAAAACTGCATGTGACTCAACTCCATTTAGGACTGGGAAACAAACTCTAGCTCGCCTTACAAGAAACAAACTCTGCTTTTGAGAAAAGAGCAGTATTCTACTCTAATGTGTTTCCTATGGGGTCCAAACAGTGAGCTTGCTCAGAACAAAAGAACTGTGCTTCCTACACACACGGACCATATGTAGTTCAACTCTGCTTAGGAAACTGACAAGAACAGTATCTCCTCTTCAGTCAAATACACTGTACTTTCTGGGAACAGACGCGAGTGCTATTTGCACTGTGTATGGCAATGAGATCGCAATAGTGATTTTCCTTACCAGAAAACAACTCTTGCTCGTAGGACCAGAAACTGCATGTGATTCAACGCCATTTAGGACTGGGAAACAAATGCTAGCTCGCCTTACAAGAAACGCACTCTGCTTTTGAGAAAAGAAAACTCTTCTACTCTACTGTGTTTCCTATGGGGTCCAAACAGTGAGCTTGCTCAGAACAAAAGAACTGTGCTTTTTACACACATGGACCATATCTAGCTCAACTCTGCTTATGAACCTGACAAGAACAGCAGCTCCTCTTCAGTCCAATACACTGTAATTGCTGGGAACAGACGCGAGTGCTATTTGCCCTGTGTATGGCAATGACAGCGCAATAGTGACTTTTTTTTACCAGAAAACAACTCTTGCTCGTAGGAACACAAACTGCATGTGATTCAACGCCATTTATGACTGGGAAACAAATGCTAGCTCGCCTTACAAGAAACACTCTCTGCTTTTTAGAAAAGAGCACTCTTCTACTCTACTGTGTTTCCTATGGGGTCCAAACAGTGAGCTTGCTCAGAACAAAAGAACTGTGCTTCCTACACACATCGACCATATCTAGTTCAACTCTGCTTAGGAAACTGACAAGAACAGTAGCTCCTCTTCAGTCCAATACACTGTACTTGCGGGGAAGAGACGCGAGTGCTATTTGCACTGTGTATGGCAATGGGTGCGCAATAGTGACTTTCCTTACCAGAAAACAACTCTTGCTCGTAGGACAAAAAACTGCATGTGACTCAACTCCATTTAGGACTGGGAAACAAACTCTAGCTCGCCTTACAAGAAACAAACTCTGCTTTTGAGAAAAGAGCAGTATTCTACTCTAATGTGTTTCCTATGGGGTCCAAACAGTGAGCTTGCTCAGAACAAAAGAACTGTGCTTCCTACACACATGGACCATATGTAGTTCAATTCTGCTTAGGAAGCTGACAAGAACAGTAGATCCTCTTCAGTCCAATACACTGTAGTTGCTGCGAACAGATGCCAGTGCTATTTGTCCTGTGTATGGCAATGGCAGCGCAATAGTGAATCTTCTTAACAGAAACCAACTCTTGCTCATAGGACCAAAAACTGCATGTGACTCAAATCCATTTAGGACTGGGAAACAAACGCGAGCTCGCCTAACAAGAAACACACTCTGCTTTATAGAAAAGAGCACTCTTCTACTCTACTGTGTTTCCTATAGGGCCGGAACAGTGAGCTTGCTCAGAACATAAGAACTGTGCTTTCTACACACACGGTCCTTATCTAGTTCAACTCTGCTTAGGAAACTGACAAGAACAGTAGCTCCTCTTCAGTCTGATACACTGTACTTGCTGGGAACAGACGCGAGTGCTATTTGCACTCTGTATGGCAATGGGAGCTCAATAGTTACTTTCCTTACCAGAAAACAACTCTTGCTCGTAGGACCAGAAATTGCATGTGATTCAACTCCATTTAGGACTGGGAAACAAACGCTAGCTTGCCTTACAAGAAACACACTCTGCTTTTGAGAAAAGAGCACTCTTCTACTCTACTGTGTTTCCTAGGGGTCCGAAAAGTGATCTTGCTCAGAACAAAAGCACTGTGCTTCCTACACACACGGCCATATGTAGTTCAATTCTGCTTAGGAAACTGACAAGAACAGTAGATCCTCGTCAGTCCAATACACTGTACTTGATGGGAAAGACGCCAGTGCTATTTGTCCTGTGTATGGCAATGGCAGCACAATAGTGACTATTCTTACCATAAAAAAACTCTTGCTCGTAGAACCAGAAGCTGCATGTGATTCCACTCCATTTAGGACTGGGAAACAAACGCTAGCTCGCCTTACAAGAAACACACTCTGCTTCTGAGAAAAGAGTACTCTTCTACTCTATGGTGTTTCCTATGGGATCCAAACAGTGAGCTTGCTCAGAACAAAAGAACTGTGCTTCCTACACACACGGGCCATATCTAGTTCAACTCTGCTTAGGAAACTGACAAGAGCAGTAGCTCCTCTTCAGTCCAATACACTGTACTTGCTGGGAGCAGACGCGAGTGCTATTTGCACTGTGTATGGCATTTGGAGCGCAATAGTGACTCTTCTTACCAGAAAACAACTCTTGCTCGTAGGACCAAAAACTGTCTGTGACTCAACTCCATTTAGGACTGGGAAAGAAACGCGAGCTCGCCTTACAAGAAACACACTCTGCTTTAGAGAAAAGAGCACTCTTCTACTCTACTGAGTTTCCTATAGGGCCAGAAAAGTGAGCTTGCTCAGAACAAAACAACTGTGCTTCCTACACACACGGGCCATATCTAGTTCAACTCTGCTTAGGAAACTTACAAGAACAGTAGCTCCTCTTCAGTCCGATACACTGTACTTGCTGAGAACAGATGCGAGTGCTATTTGCACTGTGAATGGCAATTGGAGCACAATAGTGACTCGTCTTACCAGAAAACAACTCTTGCTCGTAGGACAAAAACCTGCATGTGACTCAACTCCATTTAGGACTGGGAAACAAACTCTAGCTCGCCTTACAAGAAACACACTCTGCTTTTGAGAAAAGAGCAGTATTCTACTCTAATGTGTTTCCTACAGGGCCAGAACATTGAGCTTGCTCAGAAAAAAAGAACTGTGCTTCCTACACACACGGGCAATATCTAGTTTAACTCTGCTTAGGAAACTGAGAAGAACAGTAGCTCCTCTTCAGTCCAATACACTGTACTTGCTGGGAACAGATGCCAGTGCTATTTGCACTGTGTATGGCAATGGGAGCGCAATAGTAACTTTCCTTACCAGAAAACAACTCTTGCTTGTAGGACCAGAAACTGCATGTGATTCAACTCCATTTAGGACTGGGAAACAAACGCTAGCTCGCCTTACAAGAAACACACTCTGCTTTAGAGAAAAGAGCACTCTTCTACTCTACTGTGTTTCCTATGGGGTCCAAACAGAGAGCTTGCTCAGAACAAAAGAACTGTGCTTCCTACACACCCGGCCATATCTAGTTCAATTCTGCTTAGGAACCTGACAAGAACAGTAGATCCTGTTCAGTCCAATACACTGTACTTGCTGCGAACAGACGCCAGTACTATTTGTCCTGTGTATTGAAATGGCAGCACAATAGTGACTATTCTTACCATAAAACAACTCTTGCTCGTAGGACAGAAACTGCATGTGATTCCACTCCATTTAGGACTGGGAAACAAACGCTAGCTCGCCTTACCAGAAACACACTCTGCTTTAGAGAAAAGAGCACTCTTCTACTCTACTGTGTTTCCTATGGCTTCCAAACAGTGAGCTTGCTCAGAACAAAAGTACTGTGCTTCCTACACACAAGGACCATATGTAGTTCAACTCTGCTTAGGAAACTGACAAGAACAGTAGCTCCTCTTCAGTCTGATACACTGTACTTGCTGGGAACAGACGCATGTGCTATTTGCACTGTGTATGATAAAGGGAGCGCAATAGTGACTTTCCTTACCAGAAACAACTCTTGCTCGTAGGACCAGAAACTGCATGTGATTCAACTCCATTTAGGACTGGGAAACAAACGCTAGATTGCCTTACAAGAAACACACTGCTTTAGAGAAAAAAGCACTCTTCTACTCTACTGTGTTTCCTACAGGGCCAGAACAGTGAGCTTGCTCAGAACAAAAGAACTGTGCTTCCCACACACGGGCCATATCTAGTTCAACTCTTCTTAGGAAACTGACAAGTACAGTAGATCCTCTTCAGTCCAATAGACTGTACTTGCTGGGAACAGACGCCAGTACTGTTTGCACTGTGTATGGCAATTGGAGCACAATAGTGACTCGTCTTACCAGAAAACAACTCTTGCTCATAGGACAAAAAACTGCATGTGACTCAACTCCATTTAGGACTGGGAAACAAACTCTAGCTGCTTTACAAGAAACACACTCTGCTTTTGGGAAAAGAGCACTCTTTTACTCTACTGTGTTTCCTATAGGGCCAGAACAGTGAGCTTGCTCAGAAAAAAAGAACTGTGCTTCCTAAACACACGGGCCATATCTAGTTCAAATCTTCTTAGGAAACTGACAAGAACAGTAGGTCCTCTTCAGTCCAATACACTGTACTTGCTGCGAAAAGATGGGAGGGCTATTTGCACTGTTTATGGCAATAGGAGTGCAATATTGACTTTCCTTACCAGAAAACAACTCTTGCTCATAGGACCAGAAACTGCATGTGATTCCACTCCATATAGGAATGGGAAAAAAACGCTAGCTCGCCTTACAAGAAACACACTCTGCTTTTGAGAAAAGAGCACTCTTCTACTCTACTGTGTTTCCTATGGGGTCCAAACAGTGAGCTTGCTCAGAACAAAAGAACTGTGCTTCCTACACACAGGGCCATATCTAGTTCAATTCTGCTTAGGAACCTGACCAGAGCAGTAGATCCTCTTCAGTCCAATACACTGTACTTGCTGGGAACAGACGCCAGTGCTATTTGTCCTGTATGTGGCAATGGCAGCGCAATAGTGACTATTCTTACCATAAAACAACTCTTGCTCGTAGGACCACAAACTGCATGTGATTCCACTCCATTTAGGACTAGGAAACAAACGCTAGCTCGCCTTGCAAGAAACACACTCTGCTTTAGAGAAAAGAGCACTCTTCTACTCTACTGTGTTTCCTATAGGGCCAGAACAGTGAGCTTGCTCAGAACATAAGAACTGTGCTTCCTACACACACGGGCCATATCTAGTTCAACTCTGCTTCGGAAACTGAGAAGAACAGTAGGTCCTCTTCAGTCCGATACACTGTACTTGCTGGTAGCAGACGCAAGTGCTATTTGCCCTGTGTATGGCAATGGGAGCGCAATAGTGACTTTCCTTACCTGAAAACAACTCTTGTTCGTAGGACCAGAGACTGCATGTGATTCAACTCCATTTAGGACTGGGAAACAAACGCGAGCTCGCCTTACAAGAAACACACTGCTTTAGAGAAAAGAACACTCTTCTACTCTACTGTGTTTCCTACAGGGCCAGAATAGTGAGCTTGCTAAGAACAAAAGAACTGTGCTTCCCACACACGGGCCATATCTAGTTCAACTCTGCTTAGTAAACTGACAAGAACAGTAGCTCCTATTCAGTCCAATACACTGTACTTGCTTGGAAAAGACGCGAGTGCTATTTGTCTTGTGTATGGCAATGGGAGCGCAATAGTGACTTTCCTTACTAGAAAACAACTCTTGTTCGTAGGACCAGAAACTGCATGTGATTCAACTCCATTTAGGACTAGGAAACAAACGCTAGCTTGCCTTACAAAAACACACTCTGCTTTTGAGTAAAGAGCACTCTTCTACTCTACTGTGTTTCCTATAGTGCCAGAACAGTGAGCTTGCTCAGAACATAAGAACTGTGCTTCATACACACACGGGTCTTATCTAGTTCAACTCTGCTTAGGAAACTGACAAGACATTAGATCCTCTTCAGTCCGATACACTGTACTTGCTGGGAACAGACGCCAGTGCTATTTGCACTGTGTATGGCAATGGGAGCACAATAGTGACTTTCCTTACCAGAAAACAACTCTTGCTCGTAGGACCAGAAACTGCATGTGATTCAACTCCATTTAGGACTGGGAAACAAACGCTAATTCGCCTTACAAGAAACACACTCTGCTTTTGAGAAAAGAGCACTCTTCTACTCTACTGTGTTTCCTATGGGGTCCGAACAGTGAGCTTGCTCAGAACAAAAGAACTGTGCTTCCTACACACACGGCCATATCTAGTTCAATTCTGCTTAGGAACCTGACCAGAGCAGTAGATCCTCTTCAGTCCAATACACTGTACTTGCTGGGAACAGACGCCAGTGCTATTTGTCCTGTGTATGGCAATGGCAGCGCAATAGTGACTATTCTTACCATAAAACAACCCTTGCTCGTAGGACCACAAACTGCATGTGATTCAACTCCATTTAGGACTGGGAAACAAACGCTAGCTCGCCTTACAAGAAACACACTCTGCTTTTGAGAAAAGAGCACTCTTCTACTCTACTGTGTTTCCTATAGGGTCCGAACAGTGAGCTTGCTCAGAACAAAAGAACTGTGCTTCCTACACACATAGACCATATCTAGTTCAACTCTGCTTAGGAAACTGACAAGAACAGTAGCTCCTATTCAGTCCAATACACTGTACTTGCTGGGAACAGACGCGAGTGCTATTTGCACTGTCTATGGCAATTGGAGCACAATAGTGACTCGTCTTACCAGAAAACAACTCTTGCTCGTAGGACAAAAAACTGCATGTGACTCAACTCCATTTAGGACTTGGAAACAAAAGCTAGCTCGCATTACAAGAAACACACTCTGCTTTTGAGAAAAGATCACTCTTCTACTCTACTGTGTTTCCTATAGGGCCAGAACAGTGAGCTTGCTCAGAACAAATGAACTGTGCTTCCTAGACACACGGGCAATATCTAGTTCAACTCTGCTTAGGAAACTGAGAAGAACAGTAGCTCCTCTTCAGTCCAATACACTGTACTTGCTGGGAACAGACGCCAGTGCTTTTTGTCCTGTGTATGGCAATGGCAGCGCAATAGTGACTATTCTTACCATAAAAAAAACTCTTGCCTCTAGGACCAGAAACTTCATGTGATTCAACTCCATTTAGGACTGGGAAACAAACGCTAGCTCTCCGTACAAGAAACACACTCTGCTTTAGAAAAAGAGCACTCTTCTACTCTACTGTGTTTCCTATAGGGCCAGAACAGTGAGCTTGCTCAGAACATAAGAACTGTGCTTCCTACACACACGGGCCATATCTAGTTCAACTCTGCTTCGGAAACTGAGAAGAACAGTAGGTCCTCTTCAGTCCGATACACTGTACTTGCTGGTAGCAGACGCAAGTGCTATTTGCCCTGTGTATGGCAATGGGAGCGCAATAGTGACTTTCCTTACCTGAAAACAACTCTTGTTCGTAGGACCAGAGACTGCATGTGATTCAACTCCATTTAGGACTGGGAAACAAACGCGAGCTCGCCTTACAAGAAACACACTGCTTTAGAGAAAAGAACACTCTTCTACTCTACTGTGTTTCCTACAGGGCCAGAATAGTGAGCTTGCTAAGAACAAAAGAACTGTGCTTCCCACACACGGGCCATATCTAGTTCAACTCTGCTTAGTAAACTGACAAGAACAGTAGCTCCTATTCAGTCCAATACACTGTACTTGCTTGGAAAAGACGCGAGTGCTATTTGTCTTGTGTATGGCAATGGGAGCGCAATAGTGACTTTCCTTACTAGAAAACAACTCTTGTTCGTAGGACCAGAAACTGCATGTGATTCAACTCCATTTAGGACTAGGAAACAAACGCTAGCTTGCCTTACAAAAACACACTCTGCTTTTGAGTAAAGAGCACACTTCTACTCTACTGTGTTTCCTATAGTGCAAGAACAGTGAGCTTGCTCAGAACATAAGAACTGTGCTTCATACACACACGGGTCTTATCTAGTTCAACTCTGCTTAGGAAACTGACAAGACATTAGATCCTCTTCAGTCCGATACACTGTACTTGCTGGGAACAGACGCCAGTGCTATTTGCACTGTGTATGGCAATGGGAGCACAATAGTGACTTTCCTTACCAGAAAACAACTCTTGCTCGTAGGACCAGAAACTGCATGTGATTCAACTCCATTTAGGACTGGGAAACAAACGCTAATTCGCCTTACAAGAAACACACTCTGCTTTTGAGAAAAGAGCACTCTTCTACTCTACTGTGTTTCCTATGGGGTCCGAACAGTGAGCTTGCTCAGAACAAAAGAACTGTGCTTCCTACACACACGGCCATATCTAGTTCAATTCTGCTTAGGAACCTGACCAGAGCAGTAGATCCTCTTCAGTCCAATACACTGTACTTGCTGGGAACAGACGCCAGTGCTATTTGTCCTGTGTATGGCAATGGCAGCGCAATAGTGACTATTCTTACCATAAAACAACCCTTGCTCGTAGGACCACAAACTGCATGTGATTCAACTCCATTTAGGACTGGGAAACAAACGCTAGCTCGCCTTACAAGAAACACACTCTGCTTTTGAGAAAAGAGCACTCTTCTACTCTACTGTGTTTCCTATAGGGTCCGAACAGTGAGCTTGCTCAGAACAAAAGAACTGTGCTTCCTACACACATAGACCATATCTAGTTCAACTCTGCTTAGGAAACTGACAAGAACAGTAGCTCCTACTCAGTCCAATACACTGTACTTGCTGGGAACAGACGCGAGTGCTATTTGCACTGTCTATGGCAATTGGAGCACAATAGTGACTCGTCTTACCAGAAAACAACTCTTGCTCGTAGGACAAAAAACTGCATGTGACTCAACTCCATTTAGGACTTGGAAACAAATGCTAGCTCGCCTTACAAGAAACACACTCTGCTTTTGAGAAAAGATCACTCTTCTACTCTACTGTGTTTCCTATAGGGCCAGAACAGTGAGCTTGCTCAGAACAAATGAACTGTGCTTCCTAGACACACGGGCAATATCTAGTTCAACTCTGCTTAGGAAACTGAGAAGAACAGTAGCTCCTCTTCAGTCCAATACACTGTACTTGCTGGGAACAGACGCCAGTGCTTTTTGTCCTGTGTATGGCAATGGCAGCGCAATAGTGACTATTCTTACCATAAAAAAAACTCTTGCCTCTAGGACCAGAAACTTCATGTGATTCAACTCCATTTAGGACTGGGAAACAAACGCTAGCTCTCCGTACAAGAAACACACTCTGCTTTAGAAAAAGAGCACTCTTCTACTCTACTGTGTTTCCTATAGGGCCAGAACAGTGAGCTTGCTCAGAACATAAGAACTGTGCTTCCTACACACACGGGCCATATCTAGTTCAACTCTGCTTCGGAAACTGAGAAGAACAGTAGGTCCTCTTCAGTCCGATACACTGTACTTGCTGGTAGCAGACGCAAGTGCTATTTGCCCTGTGTATGGCAATGGGAGCGCAATAGTGACTTTCCTTACCTGAAAACAACTCTTGTTCGTAGGACCAGAGACTGCATGTGATTCAACTCCATTTAGGACTGGGAAACAAACGCGAGCTCGCCTTACAAGAAACACACTGCTTTAGAGAAAAGAACACTCTTCTACTCTACTGTGTTTCCTACAGGGCCAGAATAGTGAGCTTGCTAAGAACAAAAGAACTGTGCTTCCCACACACGGGCCATATCTAGTTCAACTCTGCTTAGTAAACTGACAAGAACAGTAGCTCCTATTCAGTCCAATACACTGTACTTGCTTGGAAAAGACGCGAGTGCTATTTGTCTTGTGTATGGCAATGGGAGCGCAATAGTGACTTTCCTTACTAGAAAACAACTCTTGTTCGTAGGACCAGAAACTGCATGTGATTCAACTCCATTTAGGACTAGGAAACAAACGCTAGCTTGCCTTACAAAAACACACTCTGCTTTTGAGTAAAGAGCACTCTTCTACTCTACTGTGTTTCCTATAGTGCCAGAACAGTGAGCTTGCTCAGAACATAAGAACTGTGCTTCATACACACACGGGTCTTATCTAGTTCAACTCTGCTTAGGAAACTGACAAGACATTAGATCCTCTTCAGTCCGATACACTGTACTTGCTGGGAACAGACGCCAGTGCTATTTGCACTGTGTATGGCAATGGGAGCACAATAGTGACTTTCCTTACCAGAAAACAACTCTTGCTCGTAGGACCAGAAACTGCATGTGATTCAACTCCATTTAGGACTGGGAAACAAACGCTAATTCGCCTTACAAGAAACACACTCTGCTTTTGAGAAAAGAGCACTCTTCTACTCTACTGTGTTTCCTATAGGGCCAGAACAGTGAGCTTGCTCAGAACAAATGAACTGTGCTTCCTAGACACACGGGCAATATCTAGTTCAACTCTGCTTAGGAAACTGAGAAGAACAGTAGCTCCTCTTCAGTCCAATACACTGTACTTGCTGGGAACAGACGCCAGTGCTTTTTGTCCTGTGTATGGCAATGGCAGCGCAATAGTGACTATTCTTACCATAAAAAAAACTCTTGCCTCTAGGACCAGAAACTTCATGTGATTCAACTCCATTTAGGACTGGGAAACAAACGCTAGCTCTCCGTACAAGAAACACACTCTGCTTTAGAAAAAGAGCACTCGTCTACTCTACTGTGTTTCCTATAGGGCCAGAACAGTGAGCTTGCTCAGAACGTAAGAACTGTGCTTCCTACACACACGTGCCATATCTAGTTCAACTTTGCTTAGGAAACTGAGAAGAACAGTAGGTCCTCTTCAGTCCAATACACTGTATCTGCTGGGAACGGACGCATGTGCTATTTGCACTGTGTATGACAAAGGGAGCGCAATAGTGACTTTCCCTACCAGAAACAACTCTTGCTCGTAGGACCAGAAACTGCATGTGATTCAACTCCATTTAGGATTGGGAAACAAACGCTAGCTCGCCTTACAAGAAACACACTGCTTTAGAGAAAAAAGCACTCTTCTACTCTACTGTGTTTCCTACAGGGCCAGAACAGTGAGCTTGCTCAGAAAAAAAGAACTGTGCTTCCCACACACGGTCCATATCTAGTTCAACTCTTCTTAGGAAACTGACAAGTACAGTAGATCCTCTTCAGTCCAATAGACTGTACTTGCTGGGAACAGACGCCAGTGCTATTTGCACTGTGTATGGCAATTGGAGCACAATAGTGACTCGTCTTACCAGAAAACAACTCTTGCTCATAGGACAAAAAACTGCATGTGACTCAACTCCATTTAGGACTGGGAAACAAACTCTAGCTGCTTTACAAGAAACACACTCTGCTTTTGAGAAAAGAGCACTCTTTTACTCTACTGTGTTTCCTATAGGGCCAGAACAGTGAGCTTGCTCAGAACATAAGAACTGTGCTTCCTACACACACGGGCCATATCTAGTTCAACTCTGCTTAGGAAACTGAGAAGAACAGTAGGTCCTCTTCAGTCCAATACACTGTACTTGCTGGTAACAGACGCATGTGCTATTTGCACTGTGTATGGCAATGGGAGCACAATAGTGACTTTCCTTACCTGAAAACAACTCTTGTTCGTAGGACCAGAGACTGCATGTGATTCAACTCCATTTAGGACTGGGAAACAAACGCGAGCTCGCCTTACAAGAAACACACTGCTTTAGAGAAAAGAGCACTCTTCTACTCTACTGTGTTTCCTACAGGGCCAGAATAGTGAGCTTGCTCAGAACAAAAGAACTGTGCTTCCCACACACGGGCCATATCTAGTTCAACTCTGCTTAGTAAACTGACAAGAACAGTAGCTCCTATTCAGTCCAATACACTGTACTTGCTGGGAAAAGACGCGAGTGCTATTTGTCTTGTGTATGGCAAGGGAGCGCAATAGTGACTTTCCTTACCAGAAAACAACTCTTGTTCGTAGGACCAGAAACTGCATGTGATTGAACTCCATTTAGGACTAGGAAATAAACGCTGGCTCGCCTTACAAAAACACACTCTGCTTTTGAGAAAAGAGCACTCTTCTACTCTACTGTGTTTCCTATGGGGTCCGAACAGTGAGCTTGCTCAGAACAAAAGAACTGTGCTTCCTACATACACGGCCATATCTCATTCAATTCTGCTTAGGAACCTGACAAGAACAGTAGATCCTCTTCAGTCCAATACACTGAACTTGCTGGGAACAGACACCAGTGCTATTTGTCCTGTGTATGGCAATGGCAGCGCAATAGTGACTATTCTTACCATAAAACAACTCTTGATCGTAGGACCAGAAACTGCATGTGATTTCACTCCATTTAGGACTGGGACACAAACGCTAGCACGCCTTACGAGAAACACACTCTGCTTTAGAGAAAAGAGCACTCTTCTACTCTACTGTGTTTCCTATGGGGTCCAAACAGTGAGCTTGCTCAGAACAAAAGAACTGTGCTTCCTACACACGAGGACCATATGTAGTTCAACTCTGCTTAGGATACTGACAAGAACAGTAGCTCCTATTCAGTCCAATACACTGTACTTGCTGGGAAAAGACGGGAGTGCTATTTGCCCTGTGTATGGCAATGGGAGCGCAATAGTGACTTTCCTTACCAGAAAACAACTCTTGTTCGTAGGACCAGAAACTGCATGGGATTCAACTCCATTTAGGACTGGGACACAAACGCTAGCTCGCCTTACAAGAAACACACTCTGCTTTAGAGAAAAGAGCACTGTTCTACTCTACTGTGTTTCCTATAGCCCAGAACAGTGAGCTTGCTCAGAACATAAGAACTGTGCTTCCTACACACAGGGTCATATCTCGTTCAAGTCTGCTTAGGAACCTGACAAGAACAGTAGATCCTCTTCAGTCCAATACACTGTACTTGCTGGGAACAGACGCCAGTGCTATTTGTCCTGTGTAGGGCAATGGCAGTGCAATAGTGACTCTTCTTACCAGAAAACAACTCTTGCTCTTATTACCAGAAACTGCATGTGATTCAACTCCATTTAGGACTGGGAAACAAACTCTAGCTCGCCTTACAAGAAACACACTCTGCTTTTGAGAAAAGAGCACTCTTCTACTCTACTGTGTTTTCTATAGGGCCAGAACAGTGAGCTTGCTCAAAAAAAAGGAACTGTACTTCCTAAACACACGGGCCATATCTAGTTCAACTCTGCTTAGGAAACTGAGAAGAACAGTAGCTCCTCTTCAGTCCAATACACTGTACTTGCTGGGAACAGACGCGAGTGCTATTTGCACTGTATATGCCAATGGGAGCCCAATAGTGACTCTTCTTACCAGAAAACAACTCTTGCTCCTAGGTTCCGAAACTGCATGGGATTCAACTCCATTTCTGACTGGGAAACAAACACTACCTCGACTTACAAGAAACACACTCTGCTTTAGAGAAAAGAGCACTCTTCTACTCCACTGTGTTTCCTATGGGGTCCAAACAGAGAGTTTGCTCAGAACAAAAGAACTGTGCTTCCTACACACACGGACCATATGTAGTTCAACTCTGCTTAGGAACCTGACAAGAACAGTAGCTCCTCTTCAGACCAATACACTGTATTTGCTGGGAACAGACGCGAGTGCTATTTGCACTGTGTATGGCAATGAGAGCACAATAGTTTCTTTCCTTACCAGAAAACAACTCTTGCTCGTAGGACAAAAAACTGCATGTGACTCAACTCCTTTTAGGACTGGGAAACAAACGCTAGCTCACTTTCCAAGAAACACACTCTGCTTTTGAGAAAAGAGCACTCTTCTACTCTACTGTGTTTCCTATGTGTTCGGAACAGTGAGCTTGCTCAGAACAAAAAAACTGTGCTTCCTACAAACACGGCCATATCTAGTTCAACTCTGCTTAGGAACCTGACAAGAACAGTAGCTCCTCTTCAGTCCGATACACTGTACTTGCTGAGAACAGACGCGAGTGCTACTAGCACTGTGTATGGCAATTGGAGCACAATAGTGACTTGTCTTACCAAAAAACAACTCTTGCTCGTAGGAACAGAAACTGCATGTGATTCAACTCCGTTTAGGACTGGGAAACAAATGCTAGCTCGCCTTACATGAAACACTCTCTGCTTTTGAGAAAAGAGCAATCTTCTACTCTACTGTGTTTCCTATGGGGTCCAAACAGTGAGCTTGCTCAGAACAAAGAACTGTGCTTCCTACACACATGGACGATATCTAGTTCAAATCTGCTTAGGAAACTTATAAAAACAGTAGCTCCCCTTAAGTCCGATACACTGTACTTGCTGGGAACAAACGCGAGTGCTATTTGCACTGTGTATGGCAAAGGGAGCGCAATAGTGACTCTCCTTACCAGAAAACAACTCTTGCTCATAGGACCACACACTGCATGTGTTTCAACGCCATTTAGGACTGGGAAACAAATGCTAGCTCGCCTTACAAGAAACACACTCTGCTTCTGAGAAAAGAGCACTCTTCTACTCTACTGTGTTTCCTATGGGGTCCAAACAGTGATCTTGCTCAGAACAAAAGAACTGTGGTTCCTACACACATCGACCATATCTAGTTCAACTCTGCTTAGGAAACTGACAAGAACAGTAGCTCCTCTTCATTCCAATACACTGTACTTGCGGGGAAGAGACGCGAGTGCTATAGCACTGTGTATGGCAATTGGAGCACAATAGTGACTCGTCTTACCAGAAAACAACTCTTGCTCGTAGGACAAAAAACTCCATGTGACTCAACTCCATTTAGTTCTGGGAAACAAACGCTAGCTCACCTTACAAGAAACACACTCTGCTTTTGAGAAAAGAGCACTCTTCTACTCTACTGTGTTTCCTATGGTGTCCGAACAGTGAGCTTTCTCAGAACAAAAGAACTGTGCTTCCTACACACACAGCCATATCTAGTTCAATTCTGCTTAGGAACCTGACAAGAACAGTAGCTCCTCTTCAGTCCAATACACTGTACTGCTGGGAACAGAAGCCAGTGCTATTTGCCCTGTGTATGGCAATGACAGCGCAATAGTGACTATTCTTATCATAAAACAACTCTTGCTCGTAGGACCAGAAACTGCATGTGATTCAACTCCATTTAGGACTGGGAAACAAACGCTAGCTCTCCTTACAAGAAACACAATCTGCTTTAGAGAAAAGAGCACTCTTCTACTCTACTGTGTTTCCTATAGGGCCAGAACAGTGAGCTTGCTCAGAACAAAAGAACTGTGCTTCCTACACACGGGCCATATCTAGTTCAACTCTGCTTAGGAAACAAACAAGAACAGTAGCTCCTCTTCAGTCCGATACACTGTACTTGCTGGGAACAGACGCGAGTGCTATTTGTCCTGTGTATGGCAATGCGAGCCCAATAGTGACTTTCCTTACCAGAAAACAACTCTTGCTCGTAGGACCAGAAACTGCATGTGATTCAACTCCATTTAGGACTGGGAAACAAACGCTAGCTCGCCTTACAAGAAACACACTCTGCTTTTGAGAAAAGAGCACTCTTCTACTCCACTGTGTTTCCTATGGGGTCCAAACAGTGAGCTTGCTCAGAACAAAGGAACTGTGCTTCCTGCACACATGGACCATATCTAGTTCAACTCTGCTTAGGAAACTGACAAGAACAGTAGCTCCTATTCAGTCTGATACACTGTGCTTGCTGGGAACAGACGCGAGTGCTGTTTGCACTGTGTATGGCATTTGGAGCGCAATAGTGACTCTTCTTACCAGAAAACAATTCTTGATCGTAGGACCAGAAACTGCCTGTGACTCAACTCCATTTAGGACTGGAAAACAAACGCGAGCTCACCTTACAAGAAACACACTCTGCTTTAGAGAAAAGAGCACTCTTCTTCTCTACTGTGTTTCCTATAGGGCCAGAACAGTGAGCTTGCTCAGAACCTAATAACTGTGCTTCCTTCACACACGGGCCACATCTAGTTCAACTCTGCTTACGAAACTGACAAGATCAGTAGCTCCTCTTCAGTCCGATACACTGTACTTGCTGAGAACAGACGCGAGTGCAACTTGCACTGTGTATGGCAATTGCAGCACAATAGTGACTCGTCTTACCAGAAAACAACTCTTGCTCGTAGGACAAAAAACTGCATGTGACTCAACTCCATTTAGGACTGGGAAACAAACTCTAGCTCGCCTTACAAGAAACACACTTTGTTTTTGAGAAAAGAGCACTCTTCTACTCTACTGTTTTTCCTATAGGGCCACAACAGTGAGCTTGCTCAGAACAAATGAACTGTGCTTCCTCGACACACGGGCCATATCTAGTTCAACTCTGCTTAGGAGACTGACAAGAACAGTAGCTCGTCTTCAGTCCAATACAGTGTACTTGCTGGGAACAGACGCGAGTGCTATTTGCACTGTGTATGGCAATGAGAGTGCAATAGTGGCTTTCCTTACCAGAAAACAACTCTTGCTCGTAGGACCACACACTGCATGTGATTCAATGCCATTTAGGACTGGGAAACAAATGCTAGCTCGCCTTACAAGAAACACACTCTGCTTCTGAGAAAAGAGCACTCTTCTACTCTACTGTGTTTCCTATGGGGTCCAAACAGTGAGCTTGCTCAGAACAAAAGAACTGTGCTTCCTACACACATCGACCATATCTAGTTCAACTCGGCTTAGGAAACTGACAAGAACAGTAGCTCCTCTTCAGTCTGATACACTGTACTTGCTGAGAACAGACGCGAGTGCTACTTGCACTATGTATGGCAATTGGAGCACAATAGTGACTCGTCTTACCAGAAAACAACTCTTGCTCGTAGCACAAAAAACTGCATGTGACTCAACTCCATTTAGGACTGGGAAACAAACTCTAGCTCGCCTTACAAGAAACACACTCTGTTTTTGAGAAAAGAGCACTCTTCTACTCTACTGTGTTTCATATAGGGCCAGAACAGTGAGCTTGCTCAGAACAAATGAACTGTGCTTCCTAGACACACGGGCCATATCTAGTTCAACTCTGCTTAGGAGACTGACAAGAACAGTAGCTCCTCTTCAGTCCAATACAGTGTACTTGCTGGGAACAGACGCGAGTGCTATTTGCACTGTGTATGGCAATGGGAGCGCAATAGTGACTTTCCTTACCAGAAAACAACTCTTGCTCGTAGGACCAGAAACTGCATGTGATTCAACTCCGTTTTGGACTGGGAAAAAAATGCTAGCTCGCCTTACATGAAACACACTCTGCTTTTGAGAAAAGAGCACTCTTCTGCTCTACTGTGTTTCCTATGGGGTCCAAACAGAGAGCTTGCTCAGAACATAAGAACTGTGCTTCCTAACACAAGGACCATATGTAGTTCAACTCTGCTTAGGAAACTGACAAGAACAGTAGCTCCTATTCAGTCCAATACACTGTGCTTGCTGGGAACAGACGCGAGTGCTATTTGCACTGTGTATGGCATTTGGAGCGCAATAGTGACTCTTCTTACCAGAAAACAACTCTTGCTCGTAGGACCAAAAACTGCCTGTGACTCAACTCCATTTAGGACTGGGAAACGAACGCGAGCTCGCCTTACAAGAAACACACTCTGCTTTAGAGAAAAGAGCACTCTTCTACTCTACTGTGTTTCCTATAGGGCCAGAACATTGAGCTTGCTCAGAACAAATGAACTGTGCTTCCTAGACACACGGGCCATATATAGTTCAACTCTGCTTAGGAGACTGACAAGAACAGTAGCTCCTCTTCAGTCTGATACACTGTACTTGCTGAGAGCAGACGCGAGTGCTACTTGCATTGTGTACGGGAATTGGATCACAATAGTGACTTGTCTTACCAGAAAACAACTCTTGCTCTTAGGACAAAAAACTACATGTGACTCAACTCCATTTAGGACTGGGAAACAAACGCTAGCTCGCCTTACAAGAAACGCACTCTGCTTTTGAGAAAAGGGCACACTTCTTCTCTACTGTGTTTCCTATAGGGCCAGAACAGTGAGCTTGCTCAGAACAAATGAACTGTGCTTCCAGACACACGGGCCATATCTAGTTCAACTCTGCTTAGGAGACTGACAAGAACAGTAGCTCCTCTTCAGTCCTATACACTGTACTTGCTGGGAACAGACGCGAGTGCTATTTGCACTGTGTATGGCAATGAGAGCACAATAGTGGCTTTCCTTCCCAGAAAACAACTCTTGCTCGTAGGACCACACACTGCATGTGATTCAACGGCATTTAGGACTAGGAAACAAATGCTAGCTCGCCTTACAAGAAACACACTCTGCTTTTGAGAAAAGAGCACTCTTCTGCTCTACTGTGTTTCTTATAGGACCAGAACAGTGAGCTTGTAAAGAACATAAGAACTGTGCTTTCTACACACACGGTCCTTATCTAGTTCAACTCTGCTTAGGAAACTGACAAGAACAGTAGCTCCTCTTCAGTCCGATACACTGTACTTGCTGGGAACAGACGCGAGTGCTATTTGCACTGTGTATGGCAATGGGAGAGCAATAGTGACTTTCCTTACCAGAAAACAACTCTTGCTTGTAGGACCAGAAACTGCATGTGATTCAACTCCATTTAGGACTGGGAAACAAACGCTAGCTCGCCTTACAAGAAACACACTCTTCTTTTGAGGAAAGAGCACTCTTCTACTCTACTGTGTTTCCTATTGGGTCCTAACAGTGAGCTTGCTCAGAACAAAGAAATGTGCTTCCTACACACACGGACCAGATCTGGTTCAACTCTGCTTAGGAAACTGATAAGAACAGTAGCTCCTCTTCAGTCCGATACACTGTACTTGCTGGAAACAGACGCGAGTGGTATTTGCACTGTGTATGGCAATGACAGCGCAATAGTGACTCTCCTTACCAGAAAACAACTCTTGCTCGTAGGAACACAAACTGCATGTGATTCAACGCCATTTAGGACTGGGAAACAAATGCTAGCTCGCCTTACAAGAAACACACTCTGCTTCTGAGAAAAGAGCACTCTTCTACTCTACTGTGTTTCCTATGGGGTCCAAACAGTGAGCTTGCACAGAACAAAGAACTGTGCTTCCTACACACATCGACCATATCTAGTTCAACTCTGCTTAGGACACTGACAAGAACAGTAGCTCCTATTCAGTCCAATACACTGTGCTTGCGGGGAAGAGACACGAGTGCTATTTGCACTGTGTATGGCAATTGGAGCACAATAGTGACTCATCTTACCAGAAAACAACTCTTGCTCGTAGGACAAAAAACTGCATGTGACTCAACTCCATTTAGGTCTGGGAAACAAACGCTAGCTCACCTTACAAGAAACACACTCTACTTTAGAGAAAAGAGCACTCTTCTACTCTACTGTGTTTCCTATAGGGCCAGAACAGTGAGCTTGTTCAGAACATAATAACTGTGCCTCCTACACACACGGGCCATATCTAGTTCAACTCTGCTTAGGAAACTGACAAGAACAGTAGCTCCTCTTCAGTCCGATACACTGTACTTGCTGAGAACAGACGCAAGTGCTACTTGCACTGTGTATGGCAATTGGAGCACAATAGTGACTCGTCTTACCAGAAAACAACTCTTGCTCGTAGCACAAAAACCTGCAGGTGACTCAACTCCATTTAGGACTGGGAAACAAACTCTAGCTCGCCTTACAAGAAACACACTCTGTTTTTGAGAAAAGAGCACTCTTCTACTCTACTGTGTTTCATATAGGGCCAGAACAGTGAGCTTGCTCAGAAAAAATGAACTGTGCTTCCTAGACACACGGGCCATATCTAGTTCAACTCTGCTTAGGAGACTGACAAGAACAGTAGCTCCTCTTCAGTCCAATACACTGTACTTGCTGGGAACAGACGTCAGTGCTATTTGCAATGTGTATGGCAATGAGAGCACAATAGTGGCTTTGCTTACCAGAAAACAACTCTTGCTCGTAGGACCACACACTGCATGTGATTCAACGCCATTTAGGACTGGGAAACAAATGCTAGCTCGTCTTACAAGAAACAGACTCTGCTTCTGAGAAAAGAGCACTCTTCTACTCTACTGTGTTTCCTATGGGGTCCAAACAGAGAGCTTGCTCAGAACAAAAGAACTGTGCTTCCTACACACACGGACCATATGTAGTTCAACTCTGCTTAGGAACCTGACAAGAACAGTAGCTCCTCTTCAGTCCAATACACTGTACTTGCTGGGAACAAACGGGAATGCTATTTGCACTGTGTATGGCAATGAGAGCGCAATAGTGACTTTCCTTACCAGAAAACAACTCTTGCTCGTAGGACAAAAAACTGCATGTGACTCAACTCCATTTAGGACTGGGAAACAAACTCTAGCTTGCCTTACAAGAAACAAACTCTGCTTTTGAGAAAAGAGCAGTATTCTACTCTAATGTGTTTCCTATGGGGTCCAAACAGTGAGCTTGCTCAGAACAAAAGAACGGTGCTTCCTACACACACGGACCATATGTAGTCAACTCTGCTTAGGAAACTGACAAGAACAGTATCTCCTCTTCAGTCCAATACACTGTACTTTCTGGGAACAGACGCGAGTGCTATTTGCACTGTGTATGGCAATGAGATCGCAATAGTGACTTTCCTTACCAGAAATCAACTCTTGCTCGTAGGACCAGAAACTGCATGTGATTCAACGCCATTTAGGACTGGGAAACAAATGCTAGCTCGCCTTACAAGAAACGCACTCTGCTTTTGAGAAAAGAGCACTCTTCTACTCTACCGTGTTTCCTATGGGGTCAAAACAGTGAGCTTGCTCAGAACAAAATAACTGTGCTTTTTACACACATGGACCATATCTAGCTCAACTCTGCTTATGAAACTGACAAGTACAGCAGCTCCTCTTCAGTCCAATACACTGTAATTGCTGAGAACAGACACGAGTGCTATTTGCCCTGTGTATGGCAATGACAGCGCAATAGTGACTTTTTTTACCAGAAAACAACTCTTGCTCGTAGGAACACAAACTGCATGTGATTCAACGCCATTTAGGACTGGGAAACAAATGCTAGCTCGCCTTACAAGAAACACTCTCTGCTTTTTAGAAAAGAGCACTCTTCTACTCTACTGTGTTTCCTATGGGGTCCAAACAGTGAGCTTGCTCAGAACAAAAGAACTGTGCTTCCTACACACATCGACCATATCTAGTTCAACTCTGCTTAGGAAACTGACAAGAACAGTAGCTCCTCTTCAGTCCAATACACTGTAATTGCGGGGAAGAGACGCGAGTGCTATTTGCACTGTGTATGGCAATGGGAGCGCAATAGTGACTTTCCTTACCAGAAAACAACTCTTGCTCGTAGGACAAAAAACTGCATGTGACTCAACTCCATTTAGGTCTGGGAAACAAACGCTAGCTCACCTTACAAGAAACACACTCTGCTTTTGAGAAAAGAGCACTCTTCTACTCTATGGTGTTTCCTATGGGATCCAAACAGTGAGCTTGCTCAGAACAAAAGAACTGTGCTTCCTACACACATGGACCATATCTAGTTCAACTCTGCTTAGGAAACTGACAAGAGCAGTAGCTCCTCTTCAGTCCAATACACTGTACTTGCTGGGAACAGACGCGAGTGCTGTTTGCCCTGTGTATGGCATTTGGAGCGCAATAGTGACTCTTCTTACCAGAAAACAACTCTTGCTCGTAGGACCAAAAACTGTCTGTGACTCAACTCCATTTAGGACTGGGAAACAAACGCGAGCTCGCCTTACAAGAAACACACTCTGCTTTAGAGAAAAGAGCACTCTTCTACTCTACTGTGTTTCCTATAGGGCCAGAAAAGTGAGCTTGCTCAGAATAAAAGAACTGTGCTTCCTACACACACGCGCCATATCTAGTTCAACTCTGCTTAGGAAACTGACAAGAACAGTAGCTCCTCTTCAGTCCGATACACTGTACTTGGTGAGAACAGATGCGAGTGCTATTTGCACTGTGAATGGCAATTGGAGCACAATAGTGACTCGTCTTACCAGAAAACAACTCTTGCTCGTAGGACAAAAAACTGCATGTGACTCAACTCCATTTAGGACTGGGAAACAAACTCTAGCTCGCCTTACAAGAAACACACTCTGCTTTTGAGAAAAGAGCAGTATTCTACTCTAATGTGTTTCCTATAGGGCCAGAACATTGAGCTTGCTCAGAAAAAAAGAACTGTGCTTCCTACACACACAGGCAATATCTAGTTTAACTCTGCTTGGAAACTGAGAAGAACAGTAGCTCCTCTTCAGTCCAATACACTGTACTTGCTGGGAACAGATGCCAGTGCTATTTGCACTGTGTATGGCAATGGGAGCACAATAGTAACTTTCCTTACCAGAAAACAACTCTTGCTTGTAGGACCAGAAACTGCATGCGATTCAACTCCATTTATGACTGGGAAACAAATGCTAGCTTGCCTTACAAGAAACACACTCTGCTTTTGAGAAAAGAGCACTCTTCTACTCTACTGTGTTTCCTGTGGGGTCCAAACAGAGAGCTTGCTCAGAACAAAAGAACTGTGCTT
This sequence comes from Peromyscus eremicus, assembly GCF_949786415.1. Taxonomy (NCBI): domain Eukaryota; kingdom Metazoa; phylum Chordata; class Mammalia; order Rodentia; family Cricetidae; genus Peromyscus; species Peromyscus eremicus. The sequence continues at coordinate 807,138 of NW_026734318.1, read as the reverse complement.
CCTACACACACGGACCATATGTAGTTCAATTCTGCTAAGGAACCTGACAAGAACAGTAGCTCCTCTTCAGTCCAATACACTGTACTTGCTGGGAACAAACGGGAATGCTATTTGCACTGTGTATGGCAATGAGAGCGCAATAGTGACTTTCCTTACCAGAAAACAACTCTTGCTCGTAGGACAAAAAACTGCATGTGACTCAACTCCATTTAGGACTGGGAAACAAACTCTAGCTCGCCTTACAAGAAACAAACTCTGCTTTTGAGAAAAGAGCAGTATTCTACTCTAATGTGTTTCCTATGGGGTCCAAACAGTGAGCTTGCTCAGAACAAAAGAACTGTGCTTCCTACACACACGGACCATATGTAGTTCAACTCTGCTTAGGAAACTGAAAAGAACAGTATCTCCTCTTCAGTCAAATACACTGTACTTTCTGGGAACAGACGCGAGTGCTATTTGCACTGTGTATGGCAATGAGATCGCAATAGTGATTTTCCTTACCAGAAAACAACTCTTGCTCGTAGGACCAGAAACTGCATGTGATTCAACGCCATTTAGGACTGGGAAACAAATGCTAGCTCGCCTTACAAGAAACGCACTCTGCTTTTGAGAAAAGAAAACTCTTCTACTCTACTGTGTTTCCTATGGGGTCCAAACAGTGAGCTTGCTCAGAACAAAAGAACTGTGCTTTTTACACACATGGACCATATCTAGCTCAACTCTGCTTATGAACCTGACAAGAACAGCAGCTCCTCTTCAGTCCAATACACTGTAATTGCTGGGAACAGACGCGAGTGCTATTTGCCCTGTGTATGGCAATGACAGCGCAATAGTGACTTTTTTTTACCAGAAAACAACTCTTGCTCGTAGGAACACAAACTGCATGTGATTCAACGCCATTTATGACTGGGAAACAAATGCTAGCTCGCCTTACAAGAAACACTCTCTGCTTTTTAGAAAAGAGCACTCTTCTACTCTACTGTGTTTCCTATGGGGTCCAAACAGTGAGCTTGCTCAGAACAAAAGAACTGTGCTTCCTACACACATCGACCATATCTAGTTCAACTCTGCTTAGGAAACTGACAAGAACAGTAGCTCCTCTTCAGTCCAATACACTGTACTTGCGGGGAAGAGACGCGAGTGCTATTTGCACTGTGTATGGCAATTTGTGCGCAATAGTGACTTTCCTTACCAGAAAACAACTCTTGCTCGTAGGACAAAAAACTGCATGTGACTCAACTCCATTTAGGTCTGGGAAACAAACGCTAGCTCACCTTACAAGAAACACACTCTGCTTTTGAGAAAAGAGCACTCTTCTACTCTATTGTGTTTCCTATGGGGTCTGAAGAGTGAGCTTTCTCAGAAAAAAAGAACTGTGCTTCCTACACACACAGCCATATCTAGTTCAATTCTGCTTAGGAACCTGACAAGAACAATAGCTCCTCTTCAGTCCAATACACTGTACTGCTGGGAACAGAAGCCAGTGCTATTTGTCCTGTGTATGGCAATGGCAGCGCAATAGTGACTATTCTTACCATAAAACAACTCTTGCTCGTAGAACCAGAAACTGCATGTGATTCCACTCCATTTAGGACTGGGAAACAAACGCTAGCTCGCCTTACAAGAAACACACTCTGCTTTTGAGAAAAGAGCACTCTTCTACTCTATGGTGTTTCCTATGGGGTCCAAACAGTGAGCTTGCTCAGAACAAAAGAACTGTGCTTCCTACACACATGGACCATATCTAGTTCAACTCTGCTTAGGAAACTGACAAGAGCAGTAGCTCCTCTTCAGTCCAATACACTGTACTTGCTGGGAACAGACGCGAGTGCTGTTTGCCCTGTGTATGGCATTTGGAGCGCAATAGTGACTCTTCTTACCAGAAAACAACTCTTGCTCGTAGGACCAAAAACTGTCTGTGACTCAACTCCATTTAGGACTGGGAAACAAACGCGAGCTCGCCTTACAAGAAACACACTCTGCTTTAGAGAAAAGAGCACTCTTCTACTCTACTGTGTTTCCTATAGGGCCAGAAAAGTGAGCTTGCTCAGAATAAAAGAACTGTGCTTCCTACACACACGCGCCATATCTAGTTCAACTCTGCTTAGGAAACTGACAAGAACAGTAGCTCCTCTTCAGTCCGATACACTGTACTTGGTGAGAACAGATGCGAGTGCTATTTGCACTGTGAATGGCAATTGGAGCACAATAGTGACTCGTCTTACCAGAAAACAACTCTTGCTCGTAGGACAAAAAACTGCATGTGACTCAACTCCATTTAGGACTGGGAAACAAACTCTAGCTCGCCTTACAAGAAACACACTCTGCTTTTGAGAAAAGAGCAGTATTCTACTCTAATGTGTTTCCTATAGGGCCAGAACATTGAGCTTGCTCAGAAAAAAAGAACTGTGCTTCCTACACACACAGGCAATATCTAGTTTAACTCTGCTTGGAAACTGAGAAGAACAGTAGCTCCTCTTCAGTCCAATACACTGTACTTGCTGGGAACAGATGCCAGTGCTATTTGCACTGTGTATGGCAATGGGAGCACAATAGTAACTTTCCTTACCAGAAAACAACTCTTGCTTGTAGGACCAGAAACTGCATGCGATTCAACTCCATTTATGACTGGGAAACAAATGCTAGCTTGCCTTACAAGAAACACACTCTGCTTTTGAGAAAAGAGCACTCTTCTACTCTACTGTGTTTCCTGTGGGGTCCAAACAGAGAGCTTGCTCAGAACAAAAGAACTGTGCTTCCTACACACACGGACCATATGTAGTTCAATTCTGCTAAGGAACCTGACAAGAACAGTAGCTCCTCTTCAGTCCAATACACTGTACTTGCTGGGAACAAACGGGAATGCTATTTGCACTGTGTATGGCAATGAGAGCGCAATAGTGACTTTCCTTACCAGAAAACAACTCTTGCTCGTAGGACAAAAAACTGCATGTGACTCAACTCCATTTAGGACTGGGAAACAAACTCTAGCTCGCCTTACAAGAAACAAACTCTGCTTTTGAGAAAAGAGCAGTATTCTACTCTAATGTGTTTCCTATGGGGTCCAAACAGTGAGCTTGCTCAGAACAAAAGAACTGTGCTTCCTACACACACGGACCATATGTAGTTCAACTCTGCTTAGGAAACTGAAAAGAACAGTATCTCCTCTTCAGTCAAATACACTGTACTTTCTGGGAACAGACGCGAGTGCTATTTGCACTGTGTATGGCAATGAGATCGCAATAGTGATTTTCCTTACCAGAAAACAACTCTTGCTCGTAGGACCAGAAACTGCATGTGATTCAACGCCATTTAGGACTGGGAAACAAATGCTAGCTCGCCTTACAAGAAACGCACTCTGCTTTTGAGAAAAGAAAACTCTTCTACTCTACTGTGTTTCCTATGGGGTCCAAACAGTGAGCTTGCTCAGAACAAAAGAACTGTGCTTTTTACACACATGGACCATATCTAGCTCAACTCTGCTTATGAACCTGACAAGAACAGCAGCTCCTCTTCAGTCCAATACACTGTAATTGCTGGGAACAGACGCGAGTGCTATTTGCCCTGTGTATGGCAATGACAGCGCAATAGTGACTTTTTTTTACCAGAAAACAACTCTTGCTCGTAGGAACACAAACTGCATGTGATTCAACGCCATTTATGACTGGGAAACAAATGCTAGCTCGCCTTACAAGAAACACTCTCTGCTTTTTAGAAAAGAGCACTCTTCTACTCTACTGTGTTTCCTATGGGGTCCAAACAGTGAGCTTGCTCAGAACAAAAGAACTGTGCTTCCTACACACATCGACCATATCTAGTTCAACTCTGCTTAGGAAACTGACAAGAACAGTAGCTCCTCTTCAGTCCAATACACTGTACTTGCGGGGAAGAGACGCGAGTGCTATTTGCACTGTGTATGGCAATTTGTGCGCAATAGTGACTTTCCTTACCAGAAAACAACTCTTGCTCGTAGGACAAAAAACTGCATGTGACTCAACTCCATTTAGGTCTGGGAAACAAACGCTAGCTCACCTTACAAGAAACACACTCTGCTTTTGAGAAAAGAGCACTCTTCTACTCTATTGTGTTTCCTATGGGGTCTGAAGAGTGAGCTTTCTCAGAAAAAAAGAACTGTGCTTCCTACACACACAGCCATATCTAGTTCAATTCTGCTTAGGAACCTGACAAGAACAATAGCTCCTCTTCAGTCCAATACACTGTACTGCTGGGAACAGAAGCCAGTGCTATTTGTCCTGTGTATGGCAATGGCAGCGCAATAGTGACTATTCTTACCATAAAACAACTCTTGCTCGTAGAACCAGAAACTGCATGTGATTCCACTCCATTTAGGACTGGGAAACAAACGCTAGCTCGCCTTACAAGAAACACACTCTGCTTTTGAGAAAAGAGCACTCTTCTACTCTATGGTGTTTCCTATGGGGTCCAAACAGTGAGCTTGCTCAGAACAAAAGAACTGTGCTTCCTACACACATGGACCATATCTAGTTCAACTCTGCTTAGGAAACTGACAAGAGCAGTAGCTCCTCTTCAGTCCAATACACTGTACTTGCTGGGAACAGACGCGAGTGCTGTTTGCCCTGTGTATGGCATTTGGAGCGCAATAGTGACTCTTCTTACCAGAAAACAACTCTTGCTCGTAGGACCAAAAACTGTCTGTGACTCAACTCCATTTAGGACTGGGAAACAAACGCGAGCTCGCCTTACAAGAAACACACTCTGCTTTAGAGAAAAGAGCACTCTTCTACTCTACTGTGTTTCCTATAGGGCCAGAAAAGTGAGCTTGCTCAGAATAAAAGAACTGTGCTTCCTACACACACGCGCCATATCTAGTTCAACTCTGCTTAGGAAACTGACAAGAACAGTAGCTCCTCTTCAGTCCGATACACTGTACTTGGTGAGAACAGATGCGAGTGCTATTTGCACTGTGAATGGCAATTGGAGCACAATAGTGACTCGTCTTACCAGAAAACAACTCTTGCTCGTAGGACAAAAAACTGCATGTGACTCAACTCCATTTAGGACTGGGAAACAAACTCTAGCTCGCCTTACAAGAAACACACTCTGCTTTTGAGAAAAGAGCAGTATTCTACTCTAATGTGTTTCCTATAGGGCCAGAACATTGAGCTTGCTCAGAAAAAAAGAACTGTGCTTCCTACACACACAGGCAATATCTAGTTTAACTCTGCTTGGAAACTGAGAAGAACAGTAGCTCCTCTTCAGTCCAATACACTGTACTTGCTGGGAACAGATGCCAGTGCTATTTGCACTGTGTATGGCAATGGGAGCACAATAGTAACTTTCCTTACCAGAAAACAACTCTTGCTTGTAGGACCAGAAACTGCATGCGATTCAACTCCATTTATGACTGGGAAACAAATGCTAGCTTGCCTTACAAGAAACACACTCTGCTTTTGAGAAAAGAGCACTCTTCTACTCTACTGTGTTTCCTGTGGGGTCCAAACAGAGAGCTTGCTCAGAACAAAAGAACTGTGCTTCCTACACACACGGACCATATGTAGTTCAATTCTGCTAAGGAACCTGACAAGAACAGTAGCTCCTCTTCAGTCCAATACACTGTACTTGCTGGGAACAAACGGGAATGCTATTTGCACTGTGTATGGCAATGAGAGCGCAATAGTGACTTTCCTTACCAGAAAACAACTCTTGCTCGTAGGACAAAAAACTGCATGTGACTCAACTCCATTTAGGACTGGGAAACAAACTCTAGCTCGCCTTACAAGAAACAAACTCTGCTTTTGAGAAAAGAGCAGTATTCTACTCTAATGTGTTTCCTATGGGGTCCAAACAGTGAGCTTGCTCAGAACAAAAGAACTGTGCTTCCTACACACACGGACCATATGTAGTTCAACTCTGCTTAGGAAACTGACAAGAACAGTATCTCCTCTTCAGTCAAATACACTGTACTTTCTGGGAACAGACGCGAGTGCTATTTGCACTGTGTATGGCAATGAGATCGCAATAGTGATTTTCCTTACCAGAAAACAACTCTTGCTCGTAGGACCAGAAACTGCATGTGATTCAACGCCATTTAGGACTGGGAAACAAATGCTAGCTCGCCTTACAAGAAACGCACTCTGCTTTTGAGAAAAGAAAACTCTTCTACTCTACTGTGTTTCCTATGGGGTCCAAACAGTGAGCTTGCTCAGAACAAAAGAACTGTGCTTTTTACACACATGGACCATATCTAGCTCAACTCTGCTTATGAACCTGACAAGAACAGCAGCTCCTCTTCAGTCCAATACACTGTAATTGCTGGGAACAGACGCGAGTGCTATTTGCCCTGTGTATGGCAATGACAGCGCAATAGTGACTTTTTTTTACCAGAAAACAACTCTTGCTCGTAGGAACACAAACTGCATGTGATTCAACGCCATTTATGACTGGGAAACAAATGCTAGCTCGCCTTACAAGAAACACTCTCTGCTTTTTAGAAAAGAGCACTCTTCTACTCTACTGTGTTTCCTATGGGGTCCAAACAGTGAGCTTGCTCAGAACAAAAGAACTGTGCTTCCTACACACATCGACCATATCTAGTTCAACTCTGCTTAGGAAACTGACAAGAACAGTAGCTCCTCTTCAGTCCAATACACTGTACTTGCGGGGAAGAGACGCGAGTGCTATTTGCACTGTGTATGGCAATTTGTGCGCAATAGTGACTTTCCTTACCAGAAAACAACTCTTGCTCGTAGGACAAAAAACTGCATGTGACTCAACTCCATTTAGGTCTGGGAAACAAACGCTAGCTCACCTTACAAGAAACACACTCTGCTTTTGAGAAAAGAGCACTCTTCTACTCTATTGTGTTTCCTATGGGGTCTGAAGAGTGAGCTTTCTCAGAAAAAAAGAACTGTGCTTCCTACACACACAGCCATATCTAGTTCAATTCTGCTTAGGAACCTGACAAGAACAATAGCTCCTCTTCAGTCCAATACACTGTACTGCTGGGAACAGAAGCCAGTGCTATTTGTCCTGTGTATGGCAATGGCAGCGCAATAGTGACTATTCTTACCATAAAACAACTCTTGCTCGTAGAACCAGAAACTGCATGTGATTCCACTCCATTTAGGACTGGGAAACAAACGCTAGCTCGCCTTACAAGAAACACACTCTGCTTTTGAGAAAAGAGCACTCTTCTACTCTATGGTGTTTCCTATGGGGTCCAAACAGTGAGCTTGCTCAGAACAAAAGAACTGTGCTTCCTACACACATGGACCATATCTAGTTCAACTCTGCTTAGGAAACTGACAAGAGCAGTAGCTCCTCTTCAGTCCAATACACTGTACTTGCTGGGAACAGACGCGAGTGCTGTTTGCCCTGTGTATGGCATTTGGAGCGCAATAGTGACTCTTCTTACCAGAAAACAACTCTTGCTCGTAGGACCAAAAACTGTCTGTGACTCAACTCCATTTAGGACTGGGAAACAAACGCGAGCTCGCCTTACAAGAAACACACTCTGCTTTAGAGAAAAGAGCACTCTTCTACTCTACTGTGTTTCCTATAGGGCCAGAAAAGTGAGCTTGCTCAGAATAAAAGAACTGTGCTTCCTACACACACGCGCCATATCTAGTTCAACTCTGCTTAGGAAACTGACAAGAACAGTAGCTCCTCTTCAGTCCGATACACTGTACTTGGTGAGAACAGATGCGAGTGCTATTTGCACTGTGAATGGCAATTGGAGCACAATAGTGACTCGTCTTACCAGAAAACAACTCTTGCTCGTAGGACAAAAAACTGCATGTGACTCAACTCCATTTAGGACTGGGAAACAAACTCTAGCTCGCCTTACAAGAAACACACTCTGCTTTTGAGAAAAGAGCAGTATTCTACTCTAATGTGTTTCCTATAGGGCCAGAACATTGAGCTTGCTCAGAAAAAAAGAACTGTGCTTCCTACACACACAGGCAATATCTAGTTTAACTCTGCTTGGAAACTGAGAAGAACAGTAGCTCCTCTTCAGTCCAATACACTGTACTTGCTGGGAACAGATGCCAGTGCTATTTGCACTGTGTATGGCAATGGGAGCACAATAGTAACTTTCCTTACCAGAAAACAACTCTTGCTTGTAGGACCAGAAACTGCATGCGATTCAACTCCATTTATGACTGGGAAACAAATGCTAGCTTGCCTTACAAGAAACACACTCTGCTTTTGAGAAAAGAGCACTCTTCTACTCTACTGTGTTTCCTGTGGGGTCCAAACAGAGAGCTTGCTCAGAACAAAAGAACTGTGCTTCCTACACACACGGACCATATGTAGTTCAATTCTGCTAAGGAACCTGACAAGAACAGTAGCTCCTCTTCAGTCCAATACACTGTACTTGCTGGGAACAAACGGGAATGCTATTTGCACTGTGTATGGCAATGAGAGCGCAATAGTGACTTTCCTTACCAGAAAACAACTCTTGCTCGTAGGACAAAAAACTGCATGTGACTCAACTCCATTTAGGACTGGGAAACAAACTCTAGCTCGCCTTACAAGAAACAAACTCTGCTTTTGAGAAAAGAGCAGTATTCTACTCTAATGTGTTTCCTATGGGGTCCAAACAGTGAGCTTGCTCAGAACAAAAGAACTGTGCTTCCTACACACACGGACCATATGTAGTTCAACTCTGCTTAGGAAACTGACAAGAACAGTATCTCCTCTTCAGTCAAATACACTGTACTTTCTGGGAACAGACGCGAGTGCTATTTGCACTGTGTATGGCAATGAGATCGCAATAGTGATTTTCCTTACCAGAAAACAACTCTTGCTCGTAGGACCAGAAACTGCATGTGATTCAACGCCATTTAGGACTGGGAAACAAATGCTAGCTCGCCTTACAAGAAACGCACTCTGCTTTTGAGAAAAGAAAACTCTTCTACTCTACTGTGTTTCCTATGGGGTCCAAACAGTGAGCTTGCTCAGAACAAAAGAACTGTGCTTTTTACACACATGGACCATATCTAGCTCAACTCTGCTTATGAACCTGACAAGAACAGCAGCTCCTCTTCAGTCCAATACACTGTAATTGCTGGGAACAGACGCGAGTGCTATTTGCCCTGTGTATGGCAATGACAGCGCAATAGTGACTTTTTTTTACCAGAAAACAACTCTTGCTCGTAGGAACACAAACTGCATGTGATTCAACGCCATTTATGACTGGGAAACAAATGCTAGCTCGCCTTACAAGAAACACTCTCTGCTTTTTAGAAAAGAGCACTCTTCTACTCTACTGTGTTTCCTATGGGGTCCAAACAGTGAGCTTGCTCAGAACAAAAGAACTGTGCTTCCTACACACATCGACCATATCTAGTTCAACTCTGCTTAGGAAACTGACAAGAACAGTAGCTCCTCTTCAGTCCAATACACTGTACTTGCGGGGAAGAGACGCGAGTGCTATTTGCACTGTGTATGGCAATGGGTGCGCAATAGTGACTTTCCTTACCAGAAAACAACTCTTGCTCGTAGGACAAAAAACTGCATGTGACTCAACTCCATTTAGGACTGGGAAACAAACTCTAGCTCGCCTTACAAGAAACAAACTCTGCTTTTGAGAAAAGAGCAGTATTCTACTCTAATGTGTTTCCTATGGGGTCCAAACAGTGAGCTTGCTCAGAACAAAAGAACTGTGCTTCCTACACACATGGACCATATGTAGTTCAATTCTGCTTAGGAAGCTGACAAGAACAGTAGATCCTCTTCAGTCCAATACACTGTAGTTGCTGCGAACAGATGCCAGTGCTATTTGTCCTGTGTATGGCAATGGCAGCGCAATAGTGAATCTTCTTAACAGAAACCAACTCTTGCTCATAGGACCAAAAACTGCATGTGACTCAAATCCATTTAGGACTGGGAAACAAACGCGAGCTCGCCTAACAAGAAACACACTCTGCTTTATAGAAAAGAGCACTCTTCTACTCTACTGTGTTTCCTATAGGGCCGGAACAGTGAGCTTGCTCAGAACATAAGAACTGTGCTTTCTACACACACGGTCCTTATCTAGTTCAACTCTGCTTAGGAAACTGACAAGAACAGTAGCTCCTCTTCAGTCTGATACACTGTACTTGCTGGGAACAGACGCGAGTGCTATTTGCACTCTGTATGGCAATGGGAGCTCAATAGTTACTTTCCTTACCAGAAAACAACTCTTGCTCGTAGGACCAGAAATTGCATGTGATTCAACTCCATTTAGGACTGGGAAACAAACGCTAGCTTGCCTTACAAGAAACACACTCTGCTTTTGAGAAAAGAGCACTCTTCTACTCTACTGTGTTTCCTAGGGGTCCGAAAAGTGATCTTGCTCAGAACAAAAGCACTGTGCTTCCTACACACACGGCCATATGTAGTTCAATTCTGCTTAGGAAACTGACAAGAACAGTAGATCCTCGTCAGTCCAATACACTGTACTTGATGGGAAAGACGCCAGTGCTATTTGTCCTGTGTATGGCAATGGCAGCACAATAGTGACTATTCTTACCATAAAAAAACTCTTGCTCGTAGAACCAGAAGCTGCATGTGATTCCACTCCATTTAGGACTGGGAAACAAACGCTAGCTCGCCTTACAAGAAACACACTCTGCTTCTGAGAAAAGAGTACTCTTCTACTCTATGGTGTTTCCTATGGGATCCAAACAGTGAGCTTGCTCAGAACAAAAGAACTGTGCTTCCTACACACACGGGCCATATCTAGTTCAACTCTGCTTAGGAAACTGACAAGAGCAGTAGCTCCTCTTCAGTCCAATACACTGTACTTGCTGGGAGCAGACGCGAGTGCTATTTGCACTGTGTATGGCATTTGGAGCGCAATAGTGACTCTTCTTACCAGAAAACAACTCTTGCTCGTAGGACCAAAAACTGTCTGTGACTCAACTCCATTTAGGACTGGGAAAGAAACGCGAGCTCGCCTTACAAGAAACACACTCTGCTTTAGAGAAAAGAGCACTCTTCTACTCTACTGAGTTTCCTATAGGGCCAGAAAAGTGAGCTTGCTCAGAACAAAACAACTGTGCTTCCTACACACACGGGCCATATCTAGTTCAACTCTGCTTAGGAAACTTACAAGAACAGTAGCTCCTCTTCAGTCCGATACACTGTACTTGCTGAGAACAGATGCGAGTGCTATTTGCACTGTGAATGGCAATTGGAGCACAATAGTGACTCGTCTTACCAGAAAACAACTCTTGCTCGTAGGACAAAAACCTGCATGTGACTCAACTCCATTTAGGACTGGGAAACAAACTCTAGCTCGCCTTACAAGAAACACACTCTGCTTTTGAGAAAAGAGCAGTATTCTACTCTAATGTGTTTCCTACAGGGCCAGAACATTGAGCTTGCTCAGAAAAAAAGAACTGTGCTTCCTACACACACGGGCAATATCTAGTTTAACTCTGCTTAGGAAACTGAGAAGAACAGTAGCTCCTCTTCAGTCCAATACACTGTACTTGCTGGGAACAGATGCCAGTGCTATTTGCACTGTGTATGGCAATGGGAGCGCAATAGTAACTTTCCTTACCAGAAAACAACTCTTGCTTGTAGGACCAGAAACTGCATGTGATTCAACTCCATTTAGGACTGGGAAACAAACGCTAGCTCGCCTTACAAGAAACACACTCTGCTTTAGAGAAAAGAGCACTCTTCTACTCTACTGTGTTTCCTATGGGGTCCAAACAGAGAGCTTGCTCAGAACAAAAGAACTGTGCTTCCTACACACCCGGCCATATCTAGTTCAATTCTGCTTAGGAACCTGACAAGAACAGTAGATCCTGTTCAGTCCAATACACTGTACTTGCTGCGAACAGACGCCAGTACTATTTGTCCTGTGTATTGAAATGGCAGCACAATAGTGACTATTCTTACCATAAAACAACTCTTGCTCGTAGGACAGAAACTGCATGTGATTCCACTCCATTTAGGACTGGGAAACAAACGCTAGCTCGCCTTACCAGAAACACACTCTGCTTTAGAGAAAAGAGCACTCTTCTACTCTACTGTGTTTCCTATGGCTTCCAAACAGTGAGCTTGCTCAGAACAAAAGTACTGTGCTTCCTACACACAAGGACCATATGTAGTTCAACTCTGCTTAGGAAACTGACAAGAACAGTAGCTCCTCTTCAGTCTGATACACTGTACTTGCTGGGAACAGACGCATGTGCTATTTGCACTGTGTATGATAAAGGGAGCGCAATAGTGACTTTCCTTACCAGAAACAACTCTTGCTCGTAGGACCAGAAACTGCATGTGATTCAACTCCATTTAGGACTGGGAAACAAACGCTAGATTGCCTTACAAGAAACACACTGCTTTAGAGAAAAAAGCACTCTTCTACTCTACTGTGTTTCCTACAGGGCCAGAACAGTGAGCTTGCTCAGAACAAAAGAACTGTGCTTCCCACACACGGGCCATATCTAGTTCAACTCTTCTTAGGAAACTGACAAGTACAGTAGATCCTCTTCAGTCCAATAGACTGTACTTGCTGGGAACAGACGCCAGTACTGTTTGCACTGTGTATGGCAATTGGAGCACAATAGTGACTCGTCTTACCAGAAAACAACTCTTGCTCATAGGACAAAAAACTGCATGTGACTCAACTCCATTTAGGACTGGGAAACAAACTCTAGCTGCTTTACAAGAAACACACTCTGCTTTTGGGAAAAGAGCACTCTTTTACTCTACTGTGTTTCCTATAGGGCCAGAACAGTGAGCTTGCTCAGAAAAAAAGAACTGTGCTTCCTAAACACACGGGCCATATCTAGTTCAAATCTTCTTAGGAAACTGACAAGAACAGTAGGTCCTCTTCAGTCCAATACACTGTACTTGCTGCGAAAAGATGGGAGGGCTATTTGCACTGTTTATGGCAATAGGAGTGCAATATTGACTTTCCTTACCAGAAAACAACTCTTGCTCATAGGACCAGAAACTGCATGTGATTCCACTCCATATAGGAATGGGAAAAAAACGCTAGCTCGCCTTACAAGAAACACACTCTGCTTTTGAGAAAAGAGCACTCTTCTACTCTACTGTGTTTCCTATGGGGTCCAAACAGTGAGCTTGCTCAGAACAAAAGAACTGTGCTTCCTACACACAGGGCCATATCTAGTTCAATTCTGCTTAGGAACCTGACCAGAGCAGTAGATCCTCTTCAGTCCAATACACTGTACTTGCTGGGAACAGACGCCAGTGCTATTTGTCCTGTATGTGGCAATGGCAGCGCAATAGTGACTATTCTTACCATAAAACAACTCTTGCTCGTAGGACCACAAACTGCATGTGATTCCACTCCATTTAGGACTAGGAAACAAACGCTAGCTCGCCTTGCAAGAAACACACTCTGCTTTAGAGAAAAGAGCACTCTTCTACTCTACTGTGTTTCCTATAGGGCCAGAACAGTGAGCTTGCTCAGAACATAAGAACTGTGCTTCCTACACACACGGGCCATATCTAGTTCAACTCTGCTTCGGAAACTGAGAAGAACAGTAGGTCCTCTTCAGTCCGATACACTGTACTTGCTGGTAGCAGACGCAAGTGCTATTTGCCCTGTGTATGGCAATGGGAGCGCAATAGTGACTTTCCTTACCTGAAAACAACTCTTGTTCGTAGGACCAGAGACTGCATGTGATTCAACTCCATTTAGGACTGGGAAACAAACGCGAGCTCGCCTTACAAGAAACACACTGCTTTAGAGAAAAGAACACTCTTCTACTCTACTGTGTTTCCTACAGGGCCAGAATAGTGAGCTTGCTAAGAACAAAAGAACTGTGCTTCCCACACACGGGCCATATCTAGTTCAACTCTGCTTAGTAAACTGACAAGAACAGTAGCTCCTATTCAGTCCAATACACTGTACTTGCTTGGAAAAGACGCGAGTGCTATTTGTCTTGTGTATGGCAATGGGAGCGCAATAGTGACTTTCCTTACTAGAAAACAACTCTTGTTCGTAGGACCAGAAACTGCATGTGATTCAACTCCATTTAGGACTAGGAAACAAACGCTAGCTTGCCTTACAAAAACACACTCTGCTTTTGAGTAAAGAGCACTCTTCTACTCTACTGTGTTTCCTATAGTGCCAGAACAGTGAGCTTGCTCAGAACATAAGAACTGTGCTTCATACACACACGGGTCTTATCTAGTTCAACTCTGCTTAGGAAACTGACAAGACATTAGATCCTCTTCAGTCCGATACACTGTACTTGCTGGGAACAGACGCCAGTGCTATTTGCACTGTGTATGGCAATGGGAGCACAATAGTGACTTTCCTTACCAGAAAACAACTCTTGCTCGTAGGACCAGAAACTGCATGTGATTCAACTCCATTTAGGACTGGGAAACAAACGCTAATTCGCCTTACAAGAAACACACTCTGCTTTTGAGAAAAGAGCACTCTTCTACTCTACTGTGTTTCCTATGGGGTCCGAACAGTGAGCTTGCTCAGAACAAAAGAACTGTGCTTCCTACACACACGGCCATATCTAGTTCAATTCTGCTTAGGAACCTGACCAGAGCAGTAGATCCTCTTCAGTCCAATACACTGTACTTGCTGGGAACAGACGCCAGTGCTATTTGTCCTGTGTATGGCAATGGCAGCGCAATAGTGACTATTCTTACCATAAAACAACCCTTGCTCGTAGGACCACAAACTGCATGTGATTCAACTCCATTTAGGACTGGGAAACAAACGCTAGCTCGCCTTACAAGAAACACACTCTGCTTTTGAGAAAAGAGCACTCTTCTACTCTACTGTGTTTCCTATAGGGTCCGAACAGTGAGCTTGCTCAGAACAAAAGAACTGTGCTTCCTACACACATAGACCATATCTAGTTCAACTCTGCTTAGGAAACTGACAAGAACAGTAGCTCCTATTCAGTCCAATACACTGTACTTGCTGGGAACAGACGCGAGTGCTATTTGCACTGTCTATGGCAATTGGAGCACAATAGTGACTCGTCTTACCAGAAAACAACTCTTGCTCGTAGGACAAAAAACTGCATGTGACTCAACTCCATTTAGGACTTGGAAACAAAAGCTAGCTCGCATTACAAGAAACACACTCTGCTTTTGAGAAAAGATCACTCTTCTACTCTACTGTGTTTCCTATAGGGCCAGAACAGTGAGCTTGCTCAGAACAAATGAACTGTGCTTCCTAGACACACGGGCAATATCTAGTTCAACTCTGCTTAGGAAACTGAGAAGAACAGTAGCTCCTCTTCAGTCCAATACACTGTACTTGCTGGGAACAGACGCCAGTGCTTTTTGTCCTGTGTATGGCAATGGCAGCGCAATAGTGACTATTCTTACCATAAAAAAAACTCTTGCCTCTAGGACCAGAAACTTCATGTGATTCAACTCCATTTAGGACTGGGAAACAAACGCTAGCTCTCCGTACAAGAAACACACTCTGCTTTAGAAAAAGAGCACTCTTCTACTCTACTGTGTTTCCTATAGGGCCAGAACAGTGAGCTTGCTCAGAACATAAGAACTGTGCTTCCTACACACACGGGCCATATCTAGTTCAACTCTGCTTCGGAAACTGAGAAGAACAGTAGGTCCTCTTCAGTCCGATACACTGTACTTGCTGGTAGCAGACGCAAGTGCTATTTGCCCTGTGTATGGCAATGGGAGCGCAATAGTGACTTTCCTTACCTGAAAACAACTCTTGTTCGTAGGACCAGAGACTGCATGTGATTCAACTCCATTTAGGACTGGGAAACAAACGCGAGCTCGCCTTACAAGAAACACACTGCTTTAGAGAAAAGAACACTCTTCTACTCTACTGTGTTTCCTACAGGGCCAGAATAGTGAGCTTGCTAAGAACAAAAGAACTGTGCTTCCCACACACGGGCCATATCTAGTTCAACTCTGCTTAGTAAACTGACAAGAACAGTAGCTCCTATTCAGTCCAATACACTGTACTTGCTTGGAAAAGACGCGAGTGCTATTTGTCTTGTGTATGGCAATGGGAGCGCAATAGTGACTTTCCTTACTAGAAAACAACTCTTGTTCGTAGGACCAGAAACTGCATGTGATTCAACTCCATTTAGGACTAGGAAACAAACGCTAGCTTGCCTTACAAAAACACACTCTGCTTTTGAGTAAAGAGCACACTTCTACTCTACTGTGTTTCCTATAGTGCAAGAACAGTGAGCTTGCTCAGAACATAAGAACTGTGCTTCATACACACACGGGTCTTATCTAGTTCAACTCTGCTTAGGAAACTGACAAGACATTAGATCCTCTTCAGTCCGATACACTGTACTTGCTGGGAACAGACGCCAGTGCTATTTGCACTGTGTATGGCAATGGGAGCACAATAGTGACTTTCCTTACCAGAAAACAACTCTTGCTCGTAGGACCAGAAACTGCATGTGATTCAACTCCATTTAGGACTGGGAAACAAACGCTAATTCGCCTTACAAGAAACACACTCTGCTTTTGAGAAAAGAGCACTCTTCTACTCTACTGTGTTTCCTATGGGGTCCGAACAGTGAGCTTGCTCAGAACAAAAGAACTGTGCTTCCTACACACACGGCCATATCTAGTTCAATTCTGCTTAGGAACCTGACCAGAGCAGTAGATCCTCTTCAGTCCAATACACTGTACTTGCTGGGAACAGACGCCAGTGCTATTTGTCCTGTGTATGGCAATGGCAGCGCAATAGTGACTATTCTTACCATAAAACAACCCTTGCTCGTAGGACCACAAACTGCATGTGATTCAACTCCATTTAGGACTGGGAAACAAACGCTAGCTCGCCTTACAAGAAACACACTCTGCTTTTGAGAAAAGAGCACTCTTCTACTCTACTGTGTTTCCTATAGGGTCCGAACAGTGAGCTTGCTCAGAACAAAAGAACTGTGCTTCCTACACACATAGACCATATCTAGTTCAACTCTGCTTAGGAAACTGACAAGAACAGTAGCTCCTACTCAGTCCAATACACTGTACTTGCTGGGAACAGACGCGAGTGCTATTTGCACTGTCTATGGCAATTGGAGCACAATAGTGACTCGTCTTACCAGAAAACAACTCTTGCTCGTAGGACAAAAAACTGCATGTGACTCAACTCCATTTAGGACTTGGAAACAAATGCTAGCTCGCCTTACAAGAAACACACTCTGCTTTTGAGAAAAGATCACTCTTCTACTCTACTGTGTTTCCTATAGGGCCAGAACAGTGAGCTTGCTCAGAACAAATGAACTGTGCTTCCTAGACACACGGGCAATATCTAGTTCAACTCTGCTTAGGAAACTGAGAAGAACAGTAGCTCCTCTTCAGTCCAATACACTGTACTTGCTGGGAACAGACGCCAGTGCTTTTTGTCCTGTGTATGGCAATGGCAGCGCAATAGTGACTATTCTTACCATAAAAAAAACTCTTGCCTCTAGGACCAGAAACTTCATGTGATTCAACTCCATTTAGGACTGGGAAACAAACGCTAGCTCTCCGTACAAGAAACACACTCTGCTTTAGAAAAAGAGCACTCTTCTACTCTACTGTGTTTCCTATAGGGCCAGAACAGTGAGCTTGCTCAGAACATAAGAACTGTGCTTCCTACACACACGGGCCATATCTAGTTCAACTCTGCTTCGGAAACTGAGAAGAACAGTAGGTCCTCTTCAGTCCGATACACTGTACTTGCTGGTAGCAGACGCAAGTGCTATTTGCCCTGTGTATGGCAATGGGAGCGCAATAGTGACTTTCCTTACCTGAAAACAACTCTTGTTCGTAGGACCAGAGACTGCATGTGATTCAACTCCATTTAGGACTGGGAAACAAACGCGAGCTCGCCTTACAAGAAACACACTGCTTTAGAGAAAAGAACACTCTTCTACTCTACTGTGTTTCCTACAGGGCCAGAATAGTGAGCTTGCTAAGAACAAAAGAACTGTGCTTCCCACACACGGGCCATATCTAGTTCAACTCTGCTTAGTAAACTGACAAGAACAGTAGCTCCTATTCAGTCCAATACACTGTACTTGCTTGGAAAAGACGCGAGTGCTATTTGTCTTGTGTATGGCAATGGGAGCGCAATAGTGACTTTCCTTACTAGAAAACAACTCTTGTTCGTAGGACCAGAAACTGCATGTGATTCAACTCCATTTAGGACTAGGAAACAAACGCTAGCTTGCCTTACAAAAACACACTCTGCTTTTGAGTAAAGAGCACTCTTCTACTCTACTGTGTTTCCTATAGTGCCAGAACAGTGAGCTTGCTCAGAACATAAGAACTGTGCTTCATACACACACGGGTCTTATCTAGTTCAACTCTGCTTAGGAAACTGACAAGACATTAGATCCTCTTCAGTCCGATACACTGTACTTGCTGGGAACAGACGCCAGTGCTATTTGCACTGTGTATGGCAATGGGAGCACAATAGTGACTTTCCTTACCAGAAAACAACTCTTGCTCGTAGGACCAGAAACTGCATGTGATTCAACTCCATTTAGGACTGGGAAACAAACGCTAATTCGCCTTACAAGAAACACACTCTGCTTTTGAGAAAAGAGCACTCTTCTACTCTACTGTGTTTCCTATAGGGCCAGAACAGTGAGCTTGCTCAGAACAAATGAACTGTGCTTCCTAGACACACGGGCAATATCTAGTTCAACTCTGCTTAGGAAACTGAGAAGAACAGTAGCTCCTCTTCAGTCCAATACACTGTACTTGCTGGGAACAGACGCCAGTGCTTTTTGTCCTGTGTATGGCAATGGCAGCGCAATAGTGACTATTCTTACCATAAAAAAAACTCTTGCCTCTAGGACCAGAAACTTCATGTGATTCAACTCCATTTAGGACTGGGAAACAAACGCTAGCTCTCCGTACAAGAAACACACTCTGCTTTAGAAAAAGAGCACTCGTCTACTCTACTGTGTTTCCTATAGGGCCAGAACAGTGAGCTTGCTCAGAACGTAAGAACTGTGCTTCCTACACACACGTGCCATATCTAGTTCAACTTTGCTTAGGAAACTGAGAAGAACAGTAGGTCCTCTTCAGTCCAATACACTGTATCTGCTGGGAACGGACGCATGTGCTATTTGCACTGTGTATGACAAAGGGAGCGCAATAGTGACTTTCCCTACCAGAAACAACTCTTGCTCGTAGGACCAGAAACTGCATGTGATTCAACTCCATTTAGGATTGGGAAACAAACGCTAGCTCGCCTTACAAGAAACACACTGCTTTAGAGAAAAAAGCACTCTTCTACTCTACTGTGTTTCCTACAGGGCCAGAACAGTGAGCTTGCTCAGAAAAAAAGAACTGTGCTTCCCACACACGGTCCATATCTAGTTCAACTCTTCTTAGGAAACTGACAAGTACAGTAGATCCTCTTCAGTCCAATAGACTGTACTTGCTGGGAACAGACGCCAGTGCTATTTGCACTGTGTATGGCAATTGGAGCACAATAGTGACTCGTCTTACCAGAAAACAACTCTTGCTCATAGGACAAAAAACTGCATGTGACTCAACTCCATTTAGGACTGGGAAACAAACTCTAGCTGCTTTACAAGAAACACACTCTGCTTTTGAGAAAAGAGCACTCTTTTACTCTACTGTGTTTCCTATAGGGCCAGAACAGTGAGCTTGCTCAGAACATAAGAACTGTGCTTCCTACACACACGGGCCATATCTAGTTCAACTCTGCTTAGGAAACTGAGAAGAACAGTAGGTCCTCTTCAGTCCAATACACTGTACTTGCTGGTAACAGACGCATGTGCTATTTGCACTGTGTATGGCAATGGGAGCACAATAGTGACTTTCCTTACCTGAAAACAACTCTTGTTCGTAGGACCAGAGACTGCATGTGATTCAACTCCATTTAGGACTGGGAAACAAACGCGAGCTCGCCTTACAAGAAACACACTGCTTTAGAGAAAAGAGCACTCTTCTACTCTACTGTGTTTCCTACAGGGCCAGAATAGTGAGCTTGCTCAGAACAAAAGAACTGTGCTTCCCACACACGGGCCATATCTAGTTCAACTCTGCTTAGTAAACTGACAAGAACAGTAGCTCCTATTCAGTCCAATACACTGTACTTGCTGGGAAAAGACGCGAGTGCTATTTGTCTTGTGTATGGCAAGGGAGCGCAATAGTGACTTTCCTTACCAGAAAACAACTCTTGTTCGTAGGACCAGAAACTGCATGTGATTGAACTCCATTTAGGACTAGGAAATAAACGCTGGCTCGCCTTACAAAAACACACTCTGCTTTTGAGAAAAGAGCACTCTTCTACTCTACTGTGTTTCCTATGGGGTCCGAACAGTGAGCTTGCTCAGAACAAAAGAACTGTGCTTCCTACATACACGGCCATATCTCATTCAATTCTGCTTAGGAACCTGACAAGAACAGTAGATCCTCTTCAGTCCAATACACTGAACTTGCTGGGAACAGACACCAGTGCTATTTGTCCTGTGTATGGCAATGGCAGCGCAATAGTGACTATTCTTACCATAAAACAACTCTTGATCGTAGGACCAGAAACTGCATGTGATTTCACTCCATTTAGGACTGGGACACAAACGCTAGCACGCCTTACGAGAAACACACTCTGCTTTAGAGAAAAGAGCACTCTTCTACTCTACTGTGTTTCCTATGGGGTCCAAACAGTGAGCTTGCTCAGAACAAAAGAACTGTGCTTCCTACACACGAGGACCATATGTAGTTCAACTCTGCTTAGGATACTGACAAGAACAGTAGCTCCTATTCAGTCCAATACACTGTACTTGCTGGGAAAAGACGGGAGTGCTATTTGCCCTGTGTATGGCAATGGGAGCGCAATAGTGACTTTCCTTACCAGAAAACAACTCTTGTTCGTAGGACCAGAAACTGCATGGGATTCAACTCCATTTAGGACTGGGACACAAACGCTAGCTCGCCTTACAAGAAACACACTCTGCTTTAGAGAAAAGAGCACTGTTCTACTCTACTGTGTTTCCTATAGCCCAGAACAGTGAGCTTGCTCAGAACATAAGAACTGTGCTTCCTACACACAGGGTCATATCTCGTTCAAGTCTGCTTAGGAACCTGACAAGAACAGTAGATCCTCTTCAGTCCAATACACTGTACTTGCTGGGAACAGACGCCAGTGCTATTTGTCCTGTGTAGGGCAATGGCAGTGCAATAGTGACTCTTCTTACCAGAAAACAACTCTTGCTCTTATTACCAGAAACTGCATGTGATTCAACTCCATTTAGGACTGGGAAACAAACTCTAGCTCGCCTTACAAGAAACACACTCTGCTTTTGAGAAAAGAGCACTCTTCTACTCTACTGTGTTTTCTATAGGGCCAGAACAGTGAGCTTGCTCAAAAAAAAGGAACTGTACTTCCTAAACACACGGGCCATATCTAGTTCAACTCTGCTTAGGAAACTGAGAAGAACAGTAGCTCCTCTTCAGTCCAATACACTGTACTTGCTGGGAACAGACGCGAGTGCTATTTGCACTGTATATGCCAATGGGAGCCCAATAGTGACTCTTCTTACCAGAAAACAACTCTTGCTCCTAGGTTCCGAAACTGCATGGGATTCAACTCCATTTCTGACTGGGAAACAAACACTACCTCGACTTACAAGAAACACACTCTGCTTTAGAGAAAAGAGCACTCTTCTACTCCACTGTGTTTCCTATGGGGTCCAAACAGAGAGTTTGCTCAGAACAAAAGAACTGTGCTTCCTACACACACGGACCATATGTAGTTCAACTCTGCTTAGGAACCTGACAAGAACAGTAGCTCCTCTTCAGACCAATACACTGTATTTGCTGGGAACAGACGCGAGTGCTATTTGCACTGTGTATGGCAATGAGAGCACAATAGTTTCTTTCCTTACCAGAAAACAACTCTTGCTCGTAGGACAAAAAACTGCATGTGACTCAACTCCTTTTAGGACTGGGAAACAAACGCTAGCTCACTTTCCAAGAAACACACTCTGCTTTTGAGAAAAGAGCACTCTTCTACTCTACTGTGTTTCCTATGTGTTCGGAACAGTGAGCTTGCTCAGAACAAAAAAACTGTGCTTCCTACAAACACGGCCATATCTAGTTCAACTCTGCTTAGGAACCTGACAAGAACAGTAGCTCCTCTTCAGTCCGATACACTGTACTTGCTGAGAACAGACGCGAGTGCTACT
Source organism: Peromyscus eremicus (assembly GCF_949786415.1). NCBI lineage: Eukaryota > Metazoa > Chordata > Mammalia > Rodentia > Cricetidae > Peromyscus > Peromyscus eremicus. Next base: position 784,999 of record NW_026734318.1, on the reverse strand, counting down.
AGCACTGTGTATGGCAATTGGAGCACAATAGTGACTTGTCTTACCAAAAAACAACTCTTGCTCGTAGGAACAGAAACTGCATGTGATTCAACTCCGTTTAGGACTGGGAAACAAATGCTAGCTCGCCTTACATGAAACACTCTCTGCTTTTGAGAAAAGAGCAATCTTCTACTCTACTGTGTTTCCTATGGGGTCCAAACAGTGAGCTTGCTCAGAACAAAGAACTGTGCTTCCTACACACATGGACGATATCTAGTTCAAATCTGCTTAGGAAACTTATAAAAACAGTAGCTCCCCTTAAGTCCGATACACTGTACTTGCTGGGAACAAACGCGAGTGCTATTTGCACTGTGTATGGCAAAGGGAGCGCAATAGTGACTCTCCTTACCAGAAAACAACTCTTGCTCATAGGACCACACACTGCATGTGTTTCAACGCCATTTAGGACTGGGAAACAAATGCTAGCTCGCCTTACAAGAAACACACTCTGCTTCTGAGAAAAGAGCACTCTTCTACTCTACTGTGTTTCCTATGGGGTCCAAACAGTGATCTTGCTCAGAACAAAAGAACTGTGGTTCCTACACACATCGACCATATCTAGTTCAACTCTGCTTAGGAAACTGACAAGAACAGTAGCTCCTCTTCATTCCAATACACTGTACTTGCGGGGAAGAGACGCGAGTGCTATAGCACTGTGTATGGCAATTGGAGCACAATAGTGACTCGTCTTACCAGAAAACAACTCTTGCTCGTAGGACAAAAAACTCCATGTGACTCAACTCCATTTAGTTCTGGGAAACAAACGCTAGCTCACCTTACAAGAAACACACTCTGCTTTTGAGAAAAGAGCACTCTTCTACTCTACTGTGTTTCCTATGGTGTCCGAACAGTGAGCTTTCTCAGAACAAAAGAACTGTGCTTCCTACACACACAGCCATATCTAGTTCAATTCTGCTTAGGAACCTGACAAGAACAGTAGCTCCTCTTCAGTCCAATACACTGTACTGCTGGGAACAGAAGCCAGTGCTATTTGCCCTGTGTATGGCAATGACAGCGCAATAGTGACTATTCTTATCATAAAACAACTCTTGCTCGTAGGACCAGAAACTGCATGTGATTCAACTCCATTTAGGACTGGGAAACAAACGCTAGCTCTCCTTACAAGAAACACAATCTGCTTTAGAGAAAAGAGCACTCTTCTACTCTACTGTGTTTCCTATAGGGCCAGAACAGTGAGCTTGCTCAGAACAAAAGAACTGTGCTTCCTACACACGGGCCATATCTAGTTCAACTCTGCTTAGGAAACAAACAAGAACAGTAGCTCCTCTTCAGTCCGATACACTGTACTTGCTGGGAACAGACGCGAGTGCTATTTGTCCTGTGTATGGCAATGCGAGCCCAATAGTGACTTTCCTTACCAGAAAACAACTCTTGCTCGTAGGACCAGAAACTGCATGTGATTCAACTCCATTTAGGACTGGGAAACAAACGCTAGCTCGCCTTACAAGAAACACACTCTGCTTTTGAGAAAAGAGCACTCTTCTACTCCACTGTGTTTCCTATGGGGTCCAAACAGTGAGCTTGCTCAGAACAAAGGAACTGTGCTTCCTGCACACATGGACCATATCTAGTTCAACTCTGCTTAGGAAACTGACAAGAACAGTAGCTCCTATTCAGTCTGATACACTGTGCTTGCTGGGAACAGACGCGAGTGCTGTTTGCACTGTGTATGGCATTTGGAGCGCAATAGTGACTCTTCTTACCAGAAAACAATTCTTGATCGTAGGACCAGAAACTGCCTGTGACTCAACTCCATTTAGGACTGGAAAACAAACGCGAGCTCACCTTACAAGAAACACACTCTGCTTTAGAGAAAAGAGCACTCTTCTTCTCTACTGTGTTTCCTATAGGGCCAGAACAGTGAGCTTGCTCAGAACCTAATAACTGTGCTTCCTTCACACACGGGCCACATCTAGTTCAACTCTGCTTACGAAACTGACAAGATCAGTAGCTCCTCTTCAGTCCGATACACTGTACTTGCTGAGAACAGACGCGAGTGCAACTTGCACTGTGTATGGCAATTGCAGCACAATAGTGACTCGTCTTACCAGAAAACAACTCTTGCTCGTAGGACAAAAAACTGCATGTGACTCAACTCCATTTAGGACTGGGAAACAAACTCTAGCTCGCCTTACAAGAAACACACTTTGTTTTTGAGAAAAGAGCACTCTTCTACTCTACTGTTTTTCCTATAGGGCCACAACAGTGAGCTTGCTCAGAACAAATGAACTGTGCTTCCTCGACACACGGGCCATATCTAGTTCAACTCTGCTTAGGAGACTGACAAGAACAGTAGCTCGTCTTCAGTCCAATACAGTGTACTTGCTGGGAACAGACGCGAGTGCTATTTGCACTGTGTATGGCAATGAGAGTGCAATAGTGGCTTTCCTTACCAGAAAACAACTCTTGCTCGTAGGACCACACACTGCATGTGATTCAATGCCATTTAGGACTGGGAAACAAATGCTAGCTCGCCTTACAAGAAACACACTCTGCTTCTGAGAAAAGAGCACTCTTCTACTCTACTGTGTTTCCTATGGGGTCCAAACAGTGAGCTTGCTCAGAACAAAAGAACTGTGCTTCCTACACACATCGACCATATCTAGTTCAACTCGGCTTAGGAAACTGACAAGAACAGTAGCTCCTCTTCAGTCTGATACACTGTACTTGCTGAGAACAGACGCGAGTGCTACTTGCACTATGTATGGCAATTGGAGCACAATAGTGACTCGTCTTACCAGAAAACAACTCTTGCTCGTAGCACAAAAAACTGCATGTGACTCAACTCCATTTAGGACTGGGAAACAAACTCTAGCTCGCCTTACAAGAAACACACTCTGTTTTTGAGAAAAGAGCACTCTTCTACTCTACTGTGTTTCATATAGGGCCAGAACAGTGAGCTTGCTCAGAACAAATGAACTGTGCTTCCTAGACACACGGGCCATATCTAGTTCAACTCTGCTTAGGAGACTGACAAGAACAGTAGCTCCTCTTCAGTCCAATACAGTGTACTTGCTGGGAACAGACGCGAGTGCTATTTGCACTGTGTATGGCAATGGGAGCGCAATAGTGACTTTCCTTACCAGAAAACAACTCTTGCTCGTAGGACCAGAAACTGCATGTGATTCAACTCCGTTTTGGACTGGGAAAAAAATGCTAGCTCGCCTTACATGAAACACACTCTGCTTTTGAGAAAAGAGCACTCTTCTGCTCTACTGTGTTTCCTATGGGGTCCAAACAGAGAGCTTGCTCAGAACATAAGAACTGTGCTTCCTAACACAAGGACCATATGTAGTTCAACTCTGCTTAGGAAACTGACAAGAACAGTAGCTCCTATTCAGTCCAATACACTGTGCTTGCTGGGAACAGACGCGAGTGCTATTTGCACTGTGTATGGCATTTGGAGCGCAATAGTGACTCTTCTTACCAGAAAACAACTCTTGCTCGTAGGACCAAAAACTGCCTGTGACTCAACTCCATTTAGGACTGGGAAACGAACGCGAGCTCGCCTTACAAGAAACACACTCTGCTTTAGAGAAAAGAGCACTCTTCTACTCTACTGTGTTTCCTATAGGGCCAGAACATTGAGCTTGCTCAGAACAAATGAACTGTGCTTCCTAGACACACGGGCCATATATAGTTCAACTCTGCTTAGGAGACTGACAAGAACAGTAGCTCCTCTTCAGTCTGATACACTGTACTTGCTGAGAGCAGACGCGAGTGCTACTTGCATTGTGTACGGGAATTGGATCACAATAGTGACTTGTCTTACCAGAAAACAACTCTTGCTCTTAGGACAAAAAACTACATGTGACTCAACTCCATTTAGGACTGGGAAACAAACGCTAGCTCGCCTTACAAGAAACGCACTCTGCTTTTGAGAAAAGGGCACACTTCTTCTCTACTGTGTTTCCTATAGGGCCAGAACAGTGAGCTTGCTCAGAACAAATGAACTGTGCTTCCAGACACACGGGCCATATCTAGTTCAACTCTGCTTAGGAGACTGACAAGAACAGTAGCTCCTCTTCAGTCCTATACACTGTACTTGCTGGGAACAGACGCGAGTGCTATTTGCACTGTGTATGGCAATGAGAGCACAATAGTGGCTTTCCTTCCCAGAAAACAACTCTTGCTCGTAGGACCACACACTGCATGTGATTCAACGGCATTTAGGACTAGGAAACAAATGCTAGCTCGCCTTACAAGAAACACACTCTGCTTTTGAGAAAAGAGCACTCTTCTGCTCTACTGTGTTTCTTATAGGACCAGAACAGTGAGCTTGTAAAGAACATAAGAACTGTGCTTTCTACACACACGGTCCTTATCTAGTTCAACTCTGCTTAGGAAACTGACAAGAACAGTAGCTCCTCTTCAGTCCGATACACTGTACTTGCTGGGAACAGACGCGAGTGCTATTTGCACTGTGTATGGCAATGGGAGAGCAATAGTGACTTTCCTTACCAGAAAACAACTCTTGCTTGTAGGACCAGAAACTGCATGTGATTCAACTCCATTTAGGACTGGGAAACAAACGCTAGCTCGCCTTACAAGAAACACACTCTTCTTTTGAGGAAAGAGCACTCTTCTACTCTACTGTGTTTCCTATTGGGTCCTAACAGTGAGCTTGCTCAGAACAAAGAAATGTGCTTCCTACACACACGGACCAGATCTGGTTCAACTCTGCTTAGGAAACTGATAAGAACAGTAGCTCCTCTTCAGTCCGATACACTGTACTTGCTGGAAACAGACGCGAGTGGTATTTGCACTGTGTATGGCAATGACAGCGCAATAGTGACTCTCCTTACCAGAAAACAACTCTTGCTCGTAGGAACACAAACTGCATGTGATTCAACGCCATTTAGGACTGGGAAACAAATGCTAGCTCGCCTTACAAGAAACACACTCTGCTTCTGAGAAAAGAGCACTCTTCTACTCTACTGTGTTTCCTATGGGGTCCAAACAGTGAGCTTGCACAGAACAAAGAACTGTGCTTCCTACACACATCGACCATATCTAGTTCAACTCTGCTTAGGACACTGACAAGAACAGTAGCTCCTATTCAGTCCAATACACTGTGCTTGCGGGGAAGAGACACGAGTGCTATTTGCACTGTGTATGGCAATTGGAGCACAATAGTGACTCATCTTACCAGAAAACAACTCTTGCTCGTAGGACAAAAAACTGCATGTGACTCAACTCCATTTAGGTCTGGGAAACAAACGCTAGCTCACCTTACAAGAAACACACTCTACTTTAGAGAAAAGAGCACTCTTCTACTCTACTGTGTTTCCTATAGGGCCAGAACAGTGAGCTTGTTCAGAACATAATAACTGTGCCTCCTACACACACGGGCCATATCTAGTTCAACTCTGCTTAGGAAACTGACAAGAACAGTAGCTCCTCTTCAGTCCGATACACTGTACTTGCTGAGAACAGACGCAAGTGCTACTTGCACTGTGTATGGCAATTGGAGCACAATAGTGACTCGTCTTACCAGAAAACAACTCTTGCTCGTAGCACAAAAACCTGCAGGTGACTCAACTCCATTTAGGACTGGGAAACAAACTCTAGCTCGCCTTACAAGAAACACACTCTGTTTTTGAGAAAAGAGCACTCTTCTACTCTACTGTGTTTCATATAGGGCCAGAACAGTGAGCTTGCTCAGAAAAAATGAACTGTGCTTCCTAGACACACGGGCCATATCTAGTTCAACTCTGCTTAGGAGACTGACAAGAACAGTAGCTCCTCTTCAGTCCAATACACTGTACTTGCTGGGAACAGACGTCAGTGCTATTTGCAATGTGTATGGCAATGAGAGCACAATAGTGGCTTTGCTTACCAGAAAACAACTCTTGCTCGTAGGACCACACACTGCATGTGATTCAACGCCATTTAGGACTGGGAAACAAATGCTAGCTCGTCTTACAAGAAACAGACTCTGCTTCTGAGAAAAGAGCACTCTTCTACTCTACTGTGTTTCCTATGGGGTCCAAACAGAGAGCTTGCTCAGAACAAAAGAACTGTGCTTCCTACACACACGGACCATATGTAGTTCAACTCTGCTTAGGAACCTGACAAGAACAGTAGCTCCTCTTCAGTCCAATACACTGTACTTGCTGGGAACAAACGGGAATGCTATTTGCACTGTGTATGGCAATGAGAGCGCAATAGTGACTTTCCTTACCAGAAAACAACTCTTGCTCGTAGGACAAAAAACTGCATGTGACTCAACTCCATTTAGGACTGGGAAACAAACTCTAGCTTGCCTTACAAGAAACAAACTCTGCTTTTGAGAAAAGAGCAGTATTCTACTCTAATGTGTTTCCTATGGGGTCCAAACAGTGAGCTTGCTCAGAACAAAAGAACGGTGCTTCCTACACACACGGACCATATGTAGTCAACTCTGCTTAGGAAACTGACAAGAACAGTATCTCCTCTTCAGTCCAATACACTGTACTTTCTGGGAACAGACGCGAGTGCTATTTGCACTGTGTATGGCAATGAGATCGCAATAGTGACTTTCCTTACCAGAAATCAACTCTTGCTCGTAGGACCAGAAACTGCATGTGATTCAACGCCATTTAGGACTGGGAAACAAATGCTAGCTCGCCTTACAAGAAACGCACTCTGCTTTTGAGAAAAGAGCACTCTTCTACTCTACCGTGTTTCCTATGGGGTCAAAACAGTGAGCTTGCTCAGAACAAAATAACTGTGCTTTTTACACACATGGACCATATCTAGCTCAACTCTGCTTATGAAACTGACAAGTACAGCAGCTCCTCTTCAGTCCAATACACTGTAATTGCTGAGAACAGACACGAGTGCTATTTGCCCTGTGTATGGCAATGACAGCGCAATAGTGACTTTTTTTACCAGAAAACAACTCTTGCTCGTAGGAACACAAACTGCATGTGATTCAACGCCATTTAGGACTGGGAAACAAATGCTAGCTCGCCTTACAAGAAACACTCTCTGCTTTTTAGAAAAGAGCACTCTTCTACTCTACTGTGTTTCCTATGGGGTCCAAACAGTGAGCTTGCTCAGAACAAAAGAACTGTGCTTCCTACACACATCGACCATATCTAGTTCAACTCTGCTTAGGAAACTGACAAGAACAGTAGCTCCTCTTCAGTCCAATACACTGTAATTGCGGGGAAGAGACGCGAGTGCTATTTGCACTGTGTATGGCAATGGGAGCGCAATAGTGACTTTCCTTACCAGAAAACAACTCTTGCTCGTAGGACAAAAAACTGCATGTGACTCAACTCCATTTAGGTCTGGGAAACAAACGCTAGCTCACCTTACAAGAAACACACTCTGCTTTTGAGAAAAGAGCACTCTTCTACTCTATGGTGTTTCCTATGGGATCCAAACAGTGAGCTTGCTCAGAACAAAAGAACTGTGCTTCCTACACACATGGACCATATCTAGTTCAACTCTGCTTAGGAAACTGACAAGAGCAGTAGCTCCTCTTCAGTCCAATACACTGTACTTGCTGGGAACAGACGCGAGTGCTGTTTGCCCTGTGTATGGCATTTGGAGCGCAATAGTGACTCTTCTTACCAGAAAACAACTCTTGCTCGTAGGACCAAAAACTGTCTGTGACTCAACTCCATTTAGGACTGGGAAACAAACGCGAGCTCGCCTTACAAGAAACACACTCTGCTTTAGAGAAAAGAGCACTCTTCTACTCTACTGTGTTTCCTATAGGGCCAGAAAAGTGAGCTTGCTCAGAATAAAAGAACTGTGCTTCCTACACACACGCGCCATATCTAGTTCAACTCTGCTTAGGAAACTGACAAGAACAGTAGCTCCTCTTCAGTCCGATACACTGTACTTGGTGAGAACAGATGCGAGTGCTATTTGCACTGTGAATGGCAATTGGAGCACAATAGTGACTCGTCTTACCAGAAAACAACTCTTGCTCGTAGGACAAAAAACTGCATGTGACTCAACTCCATTTAGGACTGGGAAACAAACTCTAGCTCGCCTTACAAGAAACACACTCTGCTTTTGAGAAAAGAGCAGTATTCTACTCTAATGTGTTTCCTATAGGGCCAGAACATTGAGCTTGCTCAGAAAAAAAGAACTGTGCTTCCTACACACACAGGCAATATCTAGTTTAACTCTGCTTGGAAACTGAGAAGAACAGTAGCTCCTCTTCAGTCCAATACACTGTACTTGCTGGGAACAGATGCCAGTGCTATTTGCACTGTGTATGGCAATGGGAGCACAATAGTAACTTTCCTTACCAGAAAACAACTCTTGCTTGTAGGACCAGAAACTGCATGCGATTCAACTCCATTTATGACTGGGAAACAAATGCTAGCTTGCCTTACAAGAAACACACTCTGCTTTTGAGAAAAGAGCACTCTTCTACTCTACTGTGTTTCCTGTGGGGTCCAAACAGAGAGCTTGCTCAGAACAAAAGAACTGTGCTTCCTACACACACGGACCATATGTAGTTCAATTCTGCTAAGGAACCTGACAAGAACAGTAGCTCCTCTTCAGTCCAATACACTGTACTTGCTGGGAACAAACGGGAATGCTATTTGCACTGTGTATGGCAATGAGAGCGCAATAGTGACTTTCCTTACCAGAAAACAACTCTTGCTCGTAGGACAAAAAACTGCATGTGACTCAACTCCATTTAGGACTGGGAAACAAACTCTAGCTCGCCTTACAAGAAACAAACTCTGCTTTTGAGAAAAGAGCAGTATTCTACTCTAATGTGTTTCCTATGGGGTCCAAACAGTGAGCTTGCTCAGAACAAAAGAACTGTGCTTCCTACACACACGGACCATATGTAGTTCAACTCTGCTTAGGAAACTGAAAAGAACAGTATCTCCTCTTCAGTCAAATACACTGTACTTTCTGGGAACAGACGCGAGTGCTATTTGCACTGTGTATGGCAATGAGATCGCAATAGTGATTTTCCTTACCAGAAAACAACTCTTGCTCGTAGGACCAGAAACTGCATGTGATTCAACGCCATTTAGGACTGGGAAACAAATGCTAGCTCGCCTTACAAGAAACGCACTCTGCTTTTGAGAAAAGAAAACTCTTCTACTCTACTGTGTTTCCTATGGGGTCCAAACAGTGAGCTTGCTCAGAACAAAAGAACTGTGCTTTTTACACACATGGACCATATCTAGCTCAACTCTGCTTATGAACCTGACAAGAACAGCAGCTCCTCTTCAGTCCAATACACTGTAATTGCTGGGAACAGACGCGAGTGCTATTTGCCCTGTGTATGGCAATGACAGCGCAATAGTGACTTTTTTTTACCAGAAAACAACTCTTGCTCGTAGGAACACAAACTGCATGTGATTCAACGCCATTTATGACTGGGAAACAAATGCTAGCTCGCCTTACAAGAAACACTCTCTGCTTTTTAGAAAAGAGCACTCTTCTACTCTACTGTGTTTCCTATGGGGTCCAAACAGTGAGCTTGCTCAGAACAAAAGAACTGTGCTTCCTACACACATCGACCATATCTAGTTCAACTCTGCTTAGGAAACTGACAAGAACAGTAGCTCCTCTTCAGTCCAATACACTGTACTTGCGGGGAAGAGACGCGAGTGCTATTTGCACTGTGTATGGCAATTTGTGCGCAATAGTGACTTTCCTTACCAGAAAACAACTCTTGCTCGTAGGACAAAAAACTGCATGTGACTCAACTCCATTTAGGTCTGGGAAACAAACGCTAGCTCACCTTACAAGAAACACACTCTGCTTTTGAGAAAAGAGCACTCTTCTACTCTATTGTGTTTCCTATGGGGTCTGAAGAGTGAGCTTTCTCAGAAAAAAAGAACTGTGCTTCCTACACACACAGCCATATCTAGTTCAATTCTGCTTAGGAACCTGACAAGAACAATAGCTCCTCTTCAGTCCAATACACTGTACTGCTGGGAACAGAAGCCAGTGCTATTTGTCCTGTGTATGGCAATGGCAGCGCAATAGTGACTATTCTTACCATAAAACAACTCTTGCTCGTAGAACCAGAAACTGCATGTGATTCCACTCCATTTAGGACTGGGAAACAAACGCTAGCTCGCCTTACAAGAAACACACTCTGCTTTTGAGAAAAGAGCACTCTTCTACTCTATGGTGTTTCCTATGGGGTCCAAACAGTGAGCTTGCTCAGAACAAAAGAACTGTGCTTCCTACACACATGGACCATATCTAGTTCAACTCTGCTTAGGAAACTGACAAGAGCAGTAGCTCCTCTTCAGTCCAATACACTGTACTTGCTGGGAACAGACGCGAGTGCTGTTTGCCCTGTGTATGGCATTTGGAGCGCAATAGTGACTCTTCTTACCAGAAAACAACTCTTGCTCGTAGGACCAAAAACTGTCTGTGACTCAACTCCATTTAGGACTGGGAAACAAACGCGAGCTCGCCTTACAAGAAACACACTCTGCTTTAGAGAAAAGAGCACTCTTCTACTCTACTGTGTTTCCTATAGGGCCAGAAAAGTGAGCTTGCTCAGAATAAAAGAACTGTGCTTCCTACACACACGCGCCATATCTAGTTCAACTCTGCTTAGGAAACTGACAAGAACAGTAGCTCCTCTTCAGTCCGATACACTGTACTTGGTGAGAACAGATGCGAGTGCTATTTGCACTGTGAATGGCAATTGGAGCACAATAGTGACTCGTCTTACCAGAAAACAACTCTTGCTCGTAGGACAAAAAACTGCATGTGACTCAACTCCATTTAGGACTGGGAAACAAACTCTAGCTCGCCTTACAAGAAACACACTCTGCTTTTGAGAAAAGAGCAGTATTCTACTCTAATGTGTTTCCTATAGGGCCAGAACATTGAGCTTGCTCAGAAAAAAAGAACTGTGCTTCCTACACACACAGGCAATATCTAGTTTAACTCTGCTTGGAAACTGAGAAGAACAGTAGCTCCTCTTCAGTCCAATACACTGTACTTGCTGGGAACAGATGCCAGTGCTATTTGCACTGTGTATGGCAATGGGAGCACAATAGTAACTTTCCTTACCAGAAAACAACTCTTGCTTGTAGGACCAGAAACTGCATGCGATTCAACTCCATTTATGACTGGGAAACAAATGCTAGCTTGCCTTACAAGAAACACACTCTGCTTTTGAGAAAAGAGCACTCTTCTACTCTACTGTGTTTCCTGTGGGGTCCAAACAGAGAGCTTGCTCAGAACAAAAGAACTGTGCTTCCTACACACACGGACCATATGTAGTTCAATTCTGCTAAGGAACCTGACAAGAACAGTAGCTCCTCTTCAGTCCAATACACTGTACTTGCTGGGAACAAACGGGAATGCTATTTGCACTGTGTATGGCAATGAGAGCGCAATAGTGACTTTCCTTACCAGAAAACAACTCTTGCTCGTAGGACAAAAAACTGCATGTGACTCAACTCCATTTAGGACTGGGAAACAAACTCTAGCTCGCCTTACAAGAAACAAACTCTGCTTTTGAGAAAAGAGCAGTATTCTACTCTAATGTGTTTCCTATGGGGTCCAAACAGTGAGCTTGCTCAGAACAAAAGAACTGTGCTTCCTACACACACGGACCATATGTAGTTCAACTCTGCTTAGGAAACTGAAAAGAACAGTATCTCCTCTTCAGTCAAATACACTGTACTTTCTGGGAACAGACGCGAGTGCTATTTGCACTGTGTATGGCAATGAGATCGCAATAGTGATTTTCCTTACCAGAAAACAACTCTTGCTCGTAGGACCAGAAACTGCATGTGATTCAACGCCATTTAGGACTGGGAAACAAATGCTAGCTCGCCTTACAAGAAACGCACTCTGCTTTTGAGAAAAGAAAACTCTTCTACTCTACTGTGTTTCCTATGGGGTCCAAACAGTGAGCTTGCTCAGAACAAAAGAACTGTGCTTTTTACACACATGGACCATATCTAGCTCAACTCTGCTTATGAACCTGACAAGAACAGCAGCTCCTCTTCAGTCCAATACACTGTAATTGCTGGGAACAGACGCGAGTGCTATTTGCCCTGTGTATGGCAATGACAGCGCAATAGTGACTTTTTTTTACCAGAAAACAACTCTTGCTCGTAGGAACACAAACTGCATGTGATTCAACGCCATTTATGACTGGGAAACAAATGCTAGCTCGCCTTACAAGAAACACTCTCTGCTTTTTAGAAAAGAGCACTCTTCTACTCTACTGTGTTTCCTATGGGGTCCAAACAGTGAGCTTGCTCAGAACAAAAGAACTGTGCTTCCTACACACATCGACCATATCTAGTTCAACTCTGCTTAGGAAACTGACAAGAACAGTAGCTCCTCTTCAGTCCAATACACTGTACTTGCGGGGAAGAGACGCGAGTGCTATTTGCACTGTGTATGGCAATTTGTGCGCAATAGTGACTTTCCTTACCAGAAAACAACTCTTGCTCGTAGGACAAAAAACTGCATGTGACTCAACTCCATTTAGGTCTGGGAAACAAACGCTAGCTCACCTTACAAGAAACACACTCTGCTTTTGAGAAAAGAGCACTCTTCTACTCTATTGTGTTTCCTATGGGGTCTGAAGAGTGAGCTTTCTCAGAAAAAAAGAACTGTGCTTCCTACACACACAGCCATATCTAGTTCAATTCTGCTTAGGAACCTGACAAGAACAATAGCTCCTCTTCAGTCCAATACACTGTACTGCTGGGAACAGAAGCCAGTGCTATTTGTCCTGTGTATGGCAATGGCAGCGCAATAGTGACTATTCTTACCATAAAACAACTCTTGCTCGTAGAACCAGAAACTGCATGTGATTCCACTCCATTTAGGACTGGGAAACAAACGCTAGCTCGCCTTACAAGAAACACACTCTGCTTTTGAGAAAAGAGCACTCTTCTACTCTATGGTGTTTCCTATGGGGTCCAAACAGTGAGCTTGCTCAGAACAAAAGAACTGTGCTTCCTACACACATGGACCATATCTAGTTCAACTCTGCTTAGGAAACTGACAAGAGCAGTAGCTCCTCTTCAGTCCAATACACTGTACTTGCTGGGAACAGACGCGAGTGCTGTTTGCCCTGTGTATGGCATTTGGAGCGCAATAGTGACTCTTCTTACCAGAAAACAACTCTTGCTCGTAGGACCAAAAACTGTCTGTGACTCAACTCCATTTAGGACTGGGAAACAAACGCGAGCTCGCCTTACAAGAAACACACTCTGCTTTAGAGAAAAGAGCACTCTTCTACTCTACTGTGTTTCCTATAGGGCCAGAAAAGTGAGCTTGCTCAGAATAAAAGAACTGTGCTTCCTACACACACGCGCCATATCTAGTTCAACTCTGCTTAGGAAACTGACAAGAACAGTAGCTCCTCTTCAGTCCGATACACTGTACTTGGTGAGAACAGATGCGAGTGCTATTTGCACTGTGAATGGCAATTGGAGCACAATAGTGACTCGTCTTACCAGAAAACAACTCTTGCTCGTAGGACAAAAAACTGCATGTGACTCAACTCCATTTAGGACTGGGAAACAAACTCTAGCTCGCCTTACAAGAAACACACTCTGCTTTTGAGAAAAGAGCAGTATTCTACTCTAATGTGTTTCCTATAGGGCCAGAACATTGAGCTTGCTCAGAAAAAAAGAACTGTGCTTCCTACACACACAGGCAATATCTAGTTTAACTCTGCTTGGAAACTGAGAAGAACAGTAGCTCCTCTTCAGTCCAATACACTGTACTTGCTGGGAACAGATGCCAGTGCTATTTGCACTGTGTATGGCAATGGGAGCACAATAGTAACTTTCCTTACCAGAAAACAACTCTTGCTTGTAGGACCAGAAACTGCATGCGATTCAACTCCATTTATGACTGGGAAACAAATGCTAGCTTGCCTTACAAGAAACACACTCTGCTTTTGAGAAAAGAGCACTCTTCTACTCTACTGTGTTTCCTGTGGGGTCCAAACAGAGAGCTTGCTCAGAACAAAAGAACTGTGCTTCCTACACACACGGACCATATGTAGTTCAATTCTGCTAAGGAACCTGACAAGAACAGTAGCTCCTCTTCAGTCCAATACACTGTACTTGCTGGGAACAAACGGGAATGCTATTTGCACTGTGTATGGCAATGAGAGCGCAATAGTGACTTTCCTTACCAGAAAACAACTCTTGCTCGTAGGACAAAAAACTGCATGTGACTCAACTCCATTTAGGACTGGGAAACAAACTCTAGCTCGCCTTACAAGAAACAAACTCTGCTTTTGAGAAAAGAGCAGTATTCTACTCTAATGTGTTTCCTATGGGGTCCAAACAGTGAGCTTGCTCAGAACAAAAGAACTGTGCTTCCTACACACACGGACCATATGTAGTTCAACTCTGCTTAGGAAACTGACAAGAACAGTATCTCCTCTTCAGTCAAATACACTGTACTTTCTGGGAACAGACGCGAGTGCTATTTGCACTGTGTATGGCAATGAGATCGCAATAGTGATTTTCCTTACCAGAAAACAACTCTTGCTCGTAGGACCAGAAACTGCATGTGATTCAACGCCATTTAGGACTGGGAAACAAATGCTAGCTCGCCTTACAAGAAACGCACTCTGCTTTTGAGAAAAGAAAACTCTTCTACTCTACTGTGTTTCCTATGGGGTCCAAACAGTGAGCTTGCTCAGAACAAAAGAACTGTGCTTTTTACACACATGGACCATATCTAGCTCAACTCTGCTTATGAACCTGACAAGAACAGCAGCTCCTCTTCAGTCCAATACACTGTAATTGCTGGGAACAGACGCGAGTGCTATTTGCCCTGTGTATGGCAATGACAGCGCAATAGTGACTTTTTTTTACCAGAAAACAACTCTTGCTCGTAGGAACACAAACTGCATGTGATTCAACGCCATTTATGACTGGGAAACAAATGCTAGCTCGCCTTACAAGAAACACTCTCTGCTTTTTAGAAAAGAGCACTCTTCTACTCTACTGTGTTTCCTATGGGGTCCAAACAGTGAGCTTGCTCAGAACAAAAGAACTGTGCTTCCTACACACATCGACCATATCTAGTTCAACTCTGCTTAGGAAACTGACAAGAACAGTAGCTCCTCTTCAGTCCAATACACTGTACTTGCGGGGAAGAGACGCGAGTGCTATTTGCACTGTGTATGGCAATGGGTGCGCAATAGTGACTTTCCTTACCAGAAAACAACTCTTGCTCGTAGGACAAAAAACTGCATGTGACTCAACTCCATTTAGGACTGGGAAACAAACTCTAGCTCGCCTTACAAGAAACAAACTCTGCTTTTGAGAAAAGAGCAGTATTCTACTCTAATGTGTTTCCTATGGGGTCCAAACAGTGAGCTTGCTCAGAACAAAAGAACTGTGCTTCCTACACACATGGACCATATGTAGTTCAATTCTGCTTAGGAAGCTGACAAGAACAGTAGATCCTCTTCAGTCCAATACACTGTAGTTGCTGCGAACAGATGCCAGTGCTATTTGTCCTGTGTATGGCAATGGCAGCGCAATAGTGAATCTTCTTAACAGAAACCAACTCTTGCTCATAGGACCAAAAACTGCATGTGACTCAAATCCATTTAGGACTGGGAAACAAACGCGAGCTCGCCTAACAAGAAACACACTCTGCTTTATAGAAAAGAGCACTCTTCTACTCTACTGTGTTTCCTATAGGGCCGGAACAGTGAGCTTGCTCAGAACATAAGAACTGTGCTTTCTACACACACGGTCCTTATCTAGTTCAACTCTGCTTAGGAAACTGACAAGAACAGTAGCTCCTCTTCAGTCTGATACACTGTACTTGCTGGGAACAGACGCGAGTGCTATTTGCACTCTGTATGGCAATGGGAGCGCAATAGTTACTTTCCTTACCAGAAAACAACTCTTGCTCGTAGGACCAGAAATTGCATGTGATTCAACTCCATTTAGGACTGGGAAACAAACGCTAGCTTGCCTTACAAGAAACACACTCTGCTTTTGAGAAAAGAGCACTCTTCTACTCTACTGTGTTTCCTAGGGGTCCGAAAAGTGATCTTGCTCAGAACAAAAGCACTGTGCTTCCTACACACACGGCCATATGTAGTTCAATTCTGCTTAGGAAACTGACAAGAACAGTAGATCCTCGTCAGTCCAATACACTGTACTTGATGGGAAAGACGCCAGTGCTATTTGTCCTGTGTATGGCAATGGCAGCACAATAGTGACTATTCTTACCATAAAAAAACTCTTGCTCGTAGAACCAGAAGCTGCATGTGATTCCACTCCATTTAGGACTGGGAAACAAACGCTAGCTCGCCTTACAAGAAACACACTCTGCTTCTGAGAAAAGAGTACTCTTCTACTCTATGGTGTTTCCTATGGGATCCAAACAGTGAGCTTGCTCAGAACAAAAGAACTGTGCTTCCTACACACACGGGCCATATCTAGTTCAACTCTGCTTAGGAAACTGACAAGAGCAGTAGCTCCTCTTCAGTCCAATACACTGTACTTGCTGGGAGCAGACGCGAGTGCTATTTGCACTGTGTATGGCATTTGGAGCGCAATAGTGACTCTTCTTACCAGAAAACAACTCTTGCTCGTAGGACCAAAAACTGTCTGTGACTCAACTCCATTTAGGACTGGGAAAGAAACGCGAGCTCGCCTTACAAGAAACACACTCTGCTTTAGAGAAAAGAGCACTCTTCTACTCTACTGAGTTTCCTATAGGGCCAGAAAAGTGAGCTTGCTCAGAACAAAACAACTGTGCTTCCTACACACACGGGCCATATCTAGTTCAACTCTGCTTAGGAAACTTACAAGAACAGTAGCTCCTCTTCAGTCCGATACACTGTACTTGCTGAGAACAGATGCGAGTGCTATTTGCACTGTGAATGGCAATTGGAGCACAATAGTGACTCGTCTTACCAGAAAACAACTCTTGCTCGTAGGACAAAAACCTGCATGTGACTCAACTCCATTTAGGACTGGGAGACAAACTCTAGCTCGCCTTACAAGAAACACACTCTGCTTTTGAGAAAAGAGCAGTATTCTACTCTAATGTGTTTCCTACAGGGCCAGAACATTGAGCTTGCTCAGAAAAAAAGAACTGTGCTTCCTACACACACGGGCAATATCTAGTTTAACTCTGCTTAGGAAACTGAGAAGAACAGTAGCTCCTCTTCAGTCCAATACACTGTACTTGCTGGGAACAGATGCCAGTGCTATTTGCACTGTGTATGGCAATGGGAGCGCAATAGTAACTTTCCTTACCAGAAAACAACTCTTGCTTGTAGGACCAGAAACTGCATGTGATTCAACTCCATTTAGGACTGGGAAACAAACGCTAGCTCGCCTTACAAGAAACACACTCTGCTTTAGAGAAAAGAGCACTCTTCTACTCTACTGTGTTTCCTATGGGGTCCAAACAGAGAGCTTGCTCAGAACAAAAGAACTGTGCTTCCTACACACCCGGCCATATCTAGTTCAATTCTGCTTAGGAACCTGACAAGAACAGTAGATCCTGTTCAGTCCAATACACTGTACTTGCTGCGAACAGACGCCAGTACTATTTGTCCTGTGTATTGAAATGGCAGCACAATAGTGACTATTCTTACCATAAAACAACTCTTGCTCGTAGGACAGAAACTGCATGTGATTCCACTCCATTTAGGACTGGGAAACAAACGCTAGCTCGCCTTACCAGAAACACACTCTGCTTTAGAGAAAAGAGCACTCTTCTACTCTACTGTGTTTCCTATGGCTTCCAAACAGTGAGCTTGCTCAGAACAAAAGTACTGTGCTTCCTACACACAAGGACCATATGTAGTTCAACTCTGCTTAGGAAACTGACAAGAACAGTAGCTCCTCTTCAGTCTGATACACTGTACTTGCTGGGAACAGACGCATGTGCTATTTGCACTGTGTATGATAAAGGGAGCGCAATAGTGACTTTCCTTACCAGAAACAACTCTTGCTCGTAGGACCAGAAACTGCATGTGATTCAACTCCATTTAGGACTGGGAAACAAACGCTAGATTGCCTTACAAGAAACACACTGCTTTAGAGAAAAAAGCACTCTTCTACTCTACTGTGTTTCCTACAGGGCCAGAACAGTGAGCTTGCTCAGAACAAAAGAACTGTGCTTCCCACACACGGGCCATATCTAGTTCAACTCTTCTTAGGAAACTGACAAGTACAGTAGATCCTCTTCAGTCCAATAGACTGTACTTGCTGGGAACAGACGCCAGTACTGTTTGCACTGTGTATGGCAATTGGAGCACAATAGTGACTCGTCTTACCAGAAAACAACTCTTGCTCATAGGACAAAAAACTGCATGTGACTCAACTCCATTTAGGACTGGGAAACAAACTCTAGCTGCTTTACAAGAAACACACTCTGCTTTTGGGAAAAGAGCACTCTTTTACTCTACTGTGTTTCCTATAGGGCCAGAACAGTGAGCTTGCTCAGAAAAAAAGAACTGTGCTTCCTAAACACACGGGCCATATCTAGTTCAAATCTTCTTAGGAAACTGACAAGAACAGTAGGTCCTCTTCAGTCCAATACACTGTACTTGCTGCGAAAAGATGGGAGGGCTATTTGCACTGTTTATGGCAATAGGAGTGCAATATTGACTTTCCTTACCAGAAAACAACTCTTGCTCATAGGACCAGAAACTGCATGTGATTCCACTCCATATAGGAATGGGAAAAAAACGCTAGCTCGCCTTACAAGAAACACACTCTGCTTTTGAGAAAAGAGCACTCTTCTACTCTACTGTGTTTCCTATGGGGTCCAAACAGTGAGCTTGCTCAGAACAAAAGAACTGTGCTTCCTACACACAGGGCCATATCTAGTTCAATTCTGCTTAGGAACCTGACCAGAGCAGTAGATCCTCTTCAGTCCAATACACTGTACTTGCTGGGAACAGACGCCAGTGCTATTTGTCCTGTATGTGGCAATGGCAGCGCAATAGTGACTATTCTTACCATAAAACAACTCTTGCTCGTAGGACCACAAACTGCATGTGATTCCACTCCATTTAGGACTAGGAAACAAACGCTAGCTCGCCTTGCAAGAAACACACTCTGCTTTAGAGAAAAGAGCACTCTTCTACTCTACTGTGTTTCCTATAGGGCCAGAACAGTGAGCTTGCTCAGAACATAAGAACTGTGCTTCCTACACACACGGGCCATATCTAGTTCAACTCTGCTTCGGAAACTGAGAAGAACAGTAGGTCCTCTTCAGTCCGATACACTGTACTTGCTGGTAGCAGACGCAAGTGCTATTTGCCCTGTGTATGGCAATGGGAGCGCAATAGTGACTTTCCTTACCTGAAAACAACTCTTGTTCGTAGGACCAGAGACTGCATGTGATTCAACTCCATTTAGGACTGGGAAACAAACGCGAGCTCGCCTTACAAGAAACACACTGCTTTAGAGAAAAGAACACTCTTCTACTCTACTGTGTTTCCTACAGGGCCAGAATAGTGAGCTTGCTAAGAACAAAAGAACTGTGCTTCCCACACACGGGCCATATCTAGTTCAACTCTGCTTAGTAAACTGACAAGAACAGTAGCTCCTATTCAGTCCAATACACTGTACTTGCTTGGAAAAGACGCGAGTGCTATTTGTCTTGTGTATGGCAATGGGAGCGCAATAGTGACTTTCCTTACTAGAAAACAACTCTTGTTCGTAGGACCAGAAACTGCATGTGATTCAACTCCATTTAGGACTAGGAAACAAACGCTAGCTTGCCTTACAAAAACACACTCTGCTTTTGAGTAAAGAGCACTCTTCTACTCTACTGTGTTTCCTATAGTGCCAGAACAGTGAGCTTGCTCAGAACATAAGAACTGTGCTTCATACACACACGGGTCTTATCTAGTTCAACTCTGCTTAGGAAACTGACAAGACATTAGATCCTCTTCAGTCCGATACACTGTACTTGCTGGGAACAGACGCCAGTGCTATTTGCACTGTGTATGGCAATGGGAGCACAATAGTGACTTTCCTTACCAGAAAACAACTCTTGCTCGTAGGACCAGAAACTGCATGTGATTCAACTCCATTTAGGACTGGGAAACAAACGCTAATTCGCCTTACAAGAAACACACTCTGCTTTTGAGAAAAGAGCACTCTTCTACTCTACTGTGTTTCCTATGGGGTCCGAACAGTGAGCTTGCTCAGAACAAAAGAACTGTGCTTCCTACACACACGGCCATATCTAGTTCAATTCTGCTTAGGAACCTGACCAGAGCAGTAGATCCTCTTCAGTCCAATACACTGTACTTGCTGGGAACAGACGCCAGTGCTATTTGTCCTGTGTATGGCAATGGCAGCGCAATAGTGACTATTCTTACCATAAAACAACCCTTGCTCGTAGGACCACAAACTGCATGTGATTCAACTCCATTTAGGACTGGGAAACAAACGCTAGCTCGCCTTACAAGAAACACACTCTGCTTTTGAGAAAAGAGCACTCTTCTACTCTACTGTGTTTCCTATAGGGTCCGAACAGTGAGCTTGCTCAGAACAAAAGAACTGTGCTTCCTACACACATAGACCATATCTAGTTCAACTCTGCTTAGGAAACTGACAAGAACAGTAGCTCCTATTCAGTCCAATACACTGTACTTGCTGGGAACAGACGCGAGTGCTATTTGCACTGTCTATGGCAATTGGAGCACAATAGTGACTCGTCTTACCAGAAAACAACTCTTGCTCGTAGGACAAAAAACTGCATGTGACTCAACTCCATTTAGGACTTGGAAACAAATGCTAGCTCGCCTTACAAGAAACACACTCTGCTTTTGAGAAAAGATCACTCTTCTACTCTACTGTGTTTCCTATAGGGCCAGAACAGTGAGCTTGCTCAGAACAAATGAACTGTGCTTCCTAGACACACGGGCAATATCTAGTTCAACTCTGCTTAGGAAACTGAGAAGAACAGTAGCTCCTCTTCAGTCCAATACACTGTACTTGCTGGGAACAGACGCCAGTGCTTTTTGTCCTGTGTATGGCAATGGCAGCGCAATAGTGACTATTCTTACCATAAAAAAAACTCTTGCCTCTAGGACCAGAAACTTCATGTGATTCAACTCCATTTAGGACTGGGAAACAAACGCTAGCTCTCCGTACAAGAAACACACTCTGCTTTAGAAAAAGAGCACTCTTCTACTCTACTGTGTTTCCTATAGGGCCAGAACAGTGAGCTTGCTCAGAACATAAGAACTGTGCTTCCTACACACACGGGCCATATCTAGTTCAACTCTGCTTCGGAAACTGAGAAGAACAGTAGGTCCTCTTCAGTCCGATACACTGTACTTGCTGGTAGCAGACGCAAGTGCTATTTGCCCTGTGTATGGCAATGGGAGCGCAATAGTGACTTTCCTTACCTGAAAACAACTCTTGTTCGTAGGACCAGAGACTGCATGTGATTCAACTCCATTTAGGACTGGGAAACAAACGCGAGCTCGCCTTACAAGAAACACACTGCTTTAGAGAAAAGAACACTCTTCTACTCTACTGTGTTTCCTACAGGGCCAGAATAGTGAGCTTGCTAAGAACAAAAGAACTGTGCTTCCCACACACGGGCCATATCTAGTTCAACTCTGCTTAGTAAACTGACAAGAACAGTAGCTCCTATTCAGTCCAATACACTGTACTTGCTTGGAAAAGACGCGAGTGCTATTTGTCTTGTGTATGGCAATGGGAGCGCAATAGTGACTTTCCTTACTAGAAAACAACTCTTGTTCGTAGGACCAGAAACTGCATGTGATTCAACTCCATTTAGGACTAGGAAACAAACGCTAGCTTGCCTTACAAAAACACACTCTGCTTTTGAGTAAAGAGCACACTTCTACTCTACTGTGTTTCCTATAGTGCAAGAACAGTGAGCTTGCTCAGAACATAAGAACTGTGCTTCATACACACACGGGTCTTATCTAGTTCAACTCTGCTTAGGAAACTGACAAGACATTAGATCCTCTTCAGTCCGATACACTGTACTTGCTGGGAACAGACGCCAGTGCTATTTGCACTGTGTATGGCAATGGGAGCACAATAGTGACTTTCCTTACCAGAAAACAACTCTTGCTCGTAGGACCAGAAACTGCATGTGATTCAACTCCATTTAGGACTGGGAAACAAACGCTAATTCGCCTTACAAGAAACACACTCTGCTTTTGAGAAAAGAGCACTCTTCTACTCTACTGTGTTTCCTATGGGGTCCGAACAGTGAGCTTGCTCAGAACAAAAGAACTGTGCTTCCTACACACACGGCCATATCTAGTTCAATTCTGCTTAGGAACCTGACCAGAGCAGTAGATCCTCTTCAGTCCAATACACTGTACTTGCTGGGAACAGACGCCAGTGCTATTTGTCCTGTGTATGGCAATGGCAGCGCAATAGTGACTATTCTTACCATAAAACAACCCTTGCTCGTAGGACCACAAACTGCATGTGATTCAACTCCATTTAGGACTGGGAAACAAACGCTAGCTCGCCTTACAAGAAACACACTCTGCTTTTGAGAAAAGAGCACTCTTCTACTCTACTGTGTTTCCTATAGGGTCCGAACAGTGAGCTTGCTCAGAACAAAAGAACTGTGCTTCCTACACACATAGACCATATCTAGTTCAACTCTGCTTAGGAAACTGACAAGAACAGTAGCTCCTACTCAGTCCAATACACTGTACTTGCTGGGAACAGACGCGAGTGCTATTTGCACTGTCTATGGCAATTGGAGCACAATAGTGACTCGTCTTACCAGAAAACAACTCTTGCTCGTAGGACAAAAAACTGCATGTGACTCAACTCCATTTAGGACTTGGAAACAAATGCTAGCTCGCCTTACAAGAAACACACTCTGCTTTTGAGAAAAGATCACTCTTCTACTCTACTGTGTTTCCTATAGGGCCAGAACAGTGAGCTTGCTCAGAACAAATGAACTGTGCTTCCTAGACACACGGGCAATATCTAGTTCAACTCTGCTTAGGAAACTGAGAAGAACAGTAGCTCCTCTTCAGTCCAATACACTGTACTTGCTGGGAACAGACGCCAGTGCTTTTTGTCCTGTGTATGGCAATGGCAGCGCAATAGTGACTATTCTTACCATAAAAAAAACTCTTGCCTCTAGGACCAGAAACTTCATGTGATTCAACTCCATTTAGGACTGGGAAACAAACGCTAGCTCTCCGTACAAGAAACACACTCTGCTTTAGAAAAAGAGCACTCTTCTACTCTACTGTGTTTCCTATAGGGCCAGAACAGTGAGCTTGCTCAGAACATAAGAACTGTGCTTCCTACACACACGGGCCATATCTAGTTCAACTCTGCTTCGGAAACTGAGAAGAACAGTAGGTCCTCTTCAGTCCGATACACTGTACTTGCTGGTAGCAGACGCAAGTGCTATTTGCCCTGTGTATGGCAATGGGAGCGCAATAGTGACTTTCCTTACCTGAAAACAACTCTTGTTCGTAGGACCAGAGACTGCATGTGATTCAACTCCATTTAGGACTGGGAAACAAACGCGAGCTCGCCTTACAAGAAACACACTGCTTTAGAGAAAAGAACACTCTTCTACTCTACTGTGTTTCCTACAGGGCCAGAATAGTGAGCTTGCTAAGAACAAAAGAACTGTGCTTCCCACACACGGGCCATATCTAGTTCAACTCTGCTTAGTAAACTGACAAGAACAGTAGCTCCTATTCAGTCCAATACACTGTACTTGCTTGGAAAAGACGCGAGTGCTATTTGTCTTGTGTATGGCAATGGGAGCGCAATAGTGACTTTCCTTACTAGAAAACAACTCTTGTTCGTAGGACCAGAAACTGCATGTGATTCAACTCCATTTAGGACTAGGAAACAAACGCTAGCTTGCCTTACAAAAACACACTCTGCTTTTGAGTAAAGAGCACTCTTCTACTCTACTGTGTTTCCTATAGTGCCAGAACAGTGAGCTTGCTCAGAACATAAGAACTGTGCTTCATACACACACGGGTCTTATCTAGTTCAACTCTGCTTAGGAAACTGACAAGACATTAGATCCTCTTCAGTCCGATACACTGTACTTGCTGGGAACAGACGCCAGTGCTATTTGCACTGTGTATGGCAATGGGAGCACAATAGTGACTTTCCTTACCAGAAAACAACTCTTGCTCGTAGGACCAGAAACTGCATGTGATTCAACTCCATTTAGGACTGGGAAACAAACGCTAATTCGCCTTACAAGAAACACACTCTGCTTTTGAGAAAAGAGCACTCTTCTACTCTACTGTGTTTCCTATAGGGCCAGAACAGTGAGCTTGCTCAGAACAAATGAACTGTGCTTCCTAGACACACGGGCAATATCTAGTTCAACTCTGCTTAGGAAACTGAGAAGAACAGTAGCTCCTCTTCAGTCCAATACACTGTACTTGCTGGGAACAGACGCCAGTGCTTTTTGTCCTGTGTATGGCAATGGCAGCGCAATAGTGACTATTCTTACCATAAAAAAAACTCTTGCCTCTAGGACCAGAAACTTCATGTGATTCAACTCCATTTAGGACTGGGAAACAAACGCTAGCTCTCCGTACAAGAAACACACTCTGCTTTAGAAAAAGAGCACTCGTCTACTCTACTGTGTTTCCTATAGGGCCAGAACAGTGAGCTTGCTCAGAACGTAAGAACTGTGCTTCCTACACACACGTGCCATATCTAGTTCAACTTTGCTTAGGAAACTGAGAAGAACAGTAGGTCCTCTTCAGTCCAATACACTGTATCTGCTGGGAACGGACGCATGTGCTATTTGCACTGTGTATGACAAAGGGAGCGCAATAGTGACTTTCCCTACCAGAAACAACTCTTGCTCGTAGGACCAGAAACTGCATGTGATTCAACTCCATTTAGGATTGGGAAACAAACGCTAGCTCGCCTTACAAGAAACACACTGCTTTAGAGAAAAAAGCACTCTTCTACTCTACTGTGTTTCCTACAGGGCCAGAACAGTGAGCTTGCTCAGAAAAAAAGAACTGTGCTTCCCACACACGGTCCATATCTAGTTCAACTCTTCTTAGGAAACTGACAAGTACAGTAGATCCTCTTCAGTCCAATAGACTGTACTTGCTGGGAACAGACGCCAGTGCTATTTGCACTGTGTATGGCAATTGGAGCACAATAGTGACTCGTCTTACCAGAAAACAACTCTTGCTCATAGGACAAAAAACTGCATGTGACTCAACTCCATTTAGGACTGGGAAACAAACTCTAGCTGCTTTACAAGAAACACACTCTGCTTTTGAGAAAAGAGCACTCTTTTACTCTACTGTGTTTCCTATAGGGCCAGAACAGTGAGCTTGCTCAGAACATAAGAACTGTGCTTCCTACACACACGGGCCATATCTAGTTCAACTCTGCTTAGGAAACTGAGAAGAACAGTAGGTCCTCTTCAGTCCAATACACTGTACTTGCTGGTAACAGACGCATGTGCTATTTGCACTGTGTATGGCAATGGGAGCACAATAGTGACTTTCCTTACCTGAAAACAACTCTTGTTCGTAGGACCAGAGACTGCATGTGATTCAACTCCATTTAGGACTGGGAAACAAACGCGAGCTCGCCTTACAAGAAACACACTGCTTTAGAGAAAAGAGCACTCTTCTACTCTACTGTGTTTCCTACAGGGCCAGAATAGTGAGCTTGCTCAGAACAAAAGAACTGTGCTTCCCACACACGGGCCATATCTAGTTCAACTCTGCTTAGTAAACTGACAAGAACAGTAGCTCCTATTCAGTCCAATACACTGTACTTGCTGGGAAAAGACGCGAGTGCTATTTGTCTTGTGTATGGCAAGGGAGCGCAATAGTGACTTTCCTTACCAGAAAACAACTCTTGTTCGTAGGACCAGAAACTGCATGTGATTGAACTCCATTTAGGACTAGGAAATAAACGCTGGCTCGCCTTACAAAAACACACTCTGCTTTTGAGAAAAGAGCACTCTTCTACTCTACTGTGTTTCCTATGGGGTCCGAACAGTGAGCTTGCTCAGAACAAAAGAACTGTGCTTCCTACATACACGGCCATATCTCATTCAATTCTGCTTAGGAACCTGACAAGAACAGTAGATCCTCTTCAGTCCAATACACTGAACTTGCTGGGAACAGACACCAGTGCTATTTGTCCTGTGTATGGCAATGGCAGCGCAATAGTGACTATTCTTACCATAAAACAACTCTTGATCGTAGGACCAGAAACTGCATGTGATTTCACTCCATTTAGGACTGGGACACAAACGCTAGCACGCCTTACGAGAAACACACTCTGCTTTAGAGAAAAGAGCACTCTTCTACTCTACTGTGTTTCCTATGGGGTCCAAACAGTGAGCTTGCTCAGAACAAAAGAACTGTGCTTCCTACACACGAGGACCATATGTAGTTCAACTCTGCTTAGGATACTGACAAGAACAGTAGCTCCTATTCAGTCCAATACACTGTACTTGCTGGGAAAAGACGGGAGTGCTATTTGCCCTGTGTATGGCAATGGGAGCGCAATAGTGACTTTCCTTACCAGAAAACAACTCTTGTTCGTAGGACCAGAAACTGCATGGGATTCAACTCCATTTAGGACTGGGACACAAACGCTAGCTCGCCTTACAAGAAACACACTCTGCTTTAGAGAAAAGAGCACTGTTCTACTCTACTGTGTTTCCTATAGCCCAGAACAGTGAGCTTGCTCAGAACATAAGAACTGTGCTTCCTACACACAGGGTCATATCTCGTTCAAGTCTGCTTAGGAACCTGACAAGAACAGTAGATCCTCTTCAGTCCAATACACTGTACTTGCTGGGAACAGACGCCAGTGCTATTTGTCCTGTGTAGGGCAATGGCAGTGCAATAGTGACTCTTCTTACCAGAAAACAACTCTTGCTCTTATTACCAGAAACTGCATGTGATTCAACTCCATTTAGGACTGGGAAACAAACTCTAGCTCGCCTTACAAGAAACACACTCTGCTTTTGAGAAAAGAGCACTCTTCTACTCTACTGTGTTTTCTATAGGGCCAGAACAGTGAGCTTGCTCAGAAAAAAGGAACTGTACTTCCTAAACACACGGGCCATATCTAGTTCAACTCTGCTTAGGAAACTGAGAAGAACAGTAGCTCCTCTTCAGTCCAATACACTGTACTTGCTGGGAACAGACGGGAGGGCTATTTGCACTGTGTATGGCAATGGGAGCGCAATAGTGACTTTCCTTACCAGAAAACAACTCTTGCTCGTAGGACCTGAAACTGCATGTGATTACACTCCATTTGGGACTGGGAAACAAACGCTAGCTCGCCTTACAAGAAACACACTCTGCTTTAGAGAAAAGAGCACTCTTCTACTCTACTGTGTTTCCTATGGGGTCCAAACAGTGAGCTTGTTCAGAACAAAAGAACTATGCTTCCTACACACACGGACCATATCTAGTTCAACTCTGCTTAGTAAACTGACAAGAACAGTAGCTCCTATTCAGTCCAATACACTGTACTTGCTGAGAAAAGACGCGAGTGCTATTTGACTTGTGTACGGCAATGGGAGCGCAATAGTGACTTTCCTTACCAGAAAACAACTCTTGTTCGTAGGACCAGAAACTGCATGTGATTCAACTCCATTTAGGACTAGGAAACAAACGCTAGCTCGCCTTACAAGAAACACACTCTGCTTTTGAGAAAAGAGCACTCTTCTACTCTACTGTGTTTCCTGTAGGGCCAGAACAATGAGCTTGCTCAGATCATAAGAACTGTGCTCCTACACACGGGCCATATCTAGTTCCACTCTGCTTAGGAAACTGACAAGAACAGTAGATCCTCTTCAGTCCGATACACTGTACTTGCTGGGAACAGACGCGAGAGCTATTTGCACTATGTATGGCAAGGGGAGCGCAATAGTGACTTTCCTTACCAGAAATCAACTCTTGCTCTTAGGACCAGAAACTGCATGTGATTCAACTCCATTTAGGACTGTGAAACAAACGCTAGTTCGCCTTACAAGAAACACACTCTGATTTTGAGAAAAGAGCACTCTTCTACTCTACTGTGTTTCCTATGGTGTCCGAACAGTGAGCTTGTTCAGAACAAAAGAACTGTGCTCCCTACACACACGGCCATATCTAGTTCAATTCTGCTTAGGAACCTGACAAGAACAGTAGATCCTCTTCAGTCCAATATACTGTACTTGCTATGAACAGACACCAGTGCTATTTGTCCTGTGTATGGCAATGGCAGCGCAATAGTGACTATTCTTACCATAAAAAAACTCTTGCTCGTAGGACAAGAAACTGCATGTGATTCCACTCCATTTAGGACTGGGACACAAACGCTAGCTCGCCTTACAAGAAACACACTCTGCTTTTGAGAAAAGAGCACTCTTCTACTCTACTGTGTTTCCTATGGGGTCCGAACAGTGAGCTTGCTCAGAACAAAAGAACTGTGCTTCCTACACACACGGCCATATCTAGTTCAATTCTGCTTAGGAACCTGACCAGAGCAGTAGATCCTCTTCAGTTCAATACACTGTACTTGCTGGGAACAGACGCCTGTGCTATTTGTCCTGTATGTGGCAATGGCAGCGCAATAGTGACTATTCTTACCATAAAACAACTCTTGCTCGTAGGACCACAAACTGCATGTGATTCCACTCCATTTAGGACTAGGAAACAAACGCTAGCTCGCCTTACAAGAAACACACTCTGCTTTTGAGAAAAGAGCACTCTTCTACTCTACTGTGTTTCCTATGGGGTCCGAACAATGAGCTTGCTCAGAACAAAAGAACTGTGCTTCCTACACACACGGCCATATCTAGTTCAATTCTGCTTAGGAACCTGACCAGATCAGTAGATCCTCTTCAGTCCAATACACTGTACTTGCTGGGAACAGACGCCAGTGCTATTTGTCCTGTATATGGCAATGGCAGCGCAATAGTGACTATTCTTATCATAAAACAACTCTTGCTCGTAGGACCACAAACTGCATGTGATTCCAATCCATTTAGGACTGGGAAACAAACGCTAGCTCGCCTTACAAGAAACACACTATGCTTTTGAGAAAAGAGCACTCTTCTACTCTACTGTGTTTCCTATGGGGTCCAATCAGTGATCTAGGTCAGAACAAAAGAACTGTGCTTCCTACACACATGAACCATATCTAGTTCAACTCTGCTTAGGAAACTGACAAGAACAGTAGCTCCTATTCAGTCCAATACACTGTACTTGCTGGGAACAGACGCGAGTGCTATTTGCACTGTGTATGGCATTTAGAGCACAATAGTGACTCTTCTTACCAGAAAACAACTCTTGCTCGTAGGACCAAAAACTGTCTGTGACTCAACTCCATTTAGGACTGGGAAACAAACGTGAGCTGGCCTTACAGAAAACACACTCTGCTTTAGAGAAAAGAGCACTCATATACTCTACTGTGTTTCCTGTAGGGCCAGAACAGTGAGCTTGCTCAGAACAAAAGAACTGTGCTTCCTACACACACGGGCCATATCTAGTTCAACTCTGCTTAGGAAACAAACAAGAACAGTAGCTCCTCTTCAGTTCGATACACTGTACTTGCTGAGAACAGACGCAAGTGCTATTTGCACTGTGTATGGCAATGGGAGCGCAATAGTGACTTTCCTTACCAGAAAACAACTCTTGCTCGTAGGACCAGAAACTGCATGTGATTCAACTCCATTTAGGACTGGGAAACAAATGCTAGTTCGCCTTACATGAAACACACTCTGCTTTTGAGAAAAGAGCACTCTTCTTCTCTACTGTGTTTCCTATGGGGTCCAAAGAGTGAGCTTGCTCAGAACAAAAGAACTGTGCTTCCTACACATACGGGCCATATCTAGTTCAACTCTGCTTAGGAAACAAACAAGAACAGTAGCTCCTCTTCAGTGGAATACACTGTACTTGCGGGGAACAGACGCGAGTGCTATTTGCACTGTGTATGGCAAATGGAGCACAATAGTGACTTGTCTTACCAGAAAACAACTCTTGCTCGTAGGACAAAAAACTGCATGTGACTCAACTCCATTTAGGACTGGGAAACAAACGCTAGCTCGACTTCCGAGAAAAACACTCTGCTTTTGAGAAAAGAGAACTCTTCTACTCTACTGTGTTTCCTATAGGGCCAGAACAGTGAGCTTGCTCAGAAAAAAAGAACTGTACTTCCTAAACACACGGGCCATATCTAGTTCAACTCTGCTTAGGAAACTGAGAAGAACAGTAGCTCCTCTTCAGTCCAATACACTGTACTTGCTGGGAACAGACGGGAAGGCTATTTGCACTGTGTATGGCAATGGGAGCACAATAGTGACTTTCCTTACCAGAAAACAACTCTTGCTCTTAGGACCAGAAACTGCATGTGATTCAACTCCATTTAAGACTGGGAAACAAACGCTAGCTCGACTTACAAGAAACACACTCCGCTTTTGAGAAAAGAGCACTCTTCTACTCTACTGTGTTTCCTAAGGGGCCAGAACAGTGAACTTGCTCAGAACAAAAGAACTGTGCTTCCTACACACACGGCCATATCTAGTTCAATTCTGCTTAGGAAACTGACAAGAACAGTAGCTCCTCTTCAGTCCAATACACTGTACTTGCTGGGAACAGACGCCAGTGCTATTTGTCCTGTATATGGCAATGGCAGCGCAATAGGGACTCTTCTTAACAGAAAACAACTCTTGCTTGTAGGACCAGAAACTGCATGTGATTCAACTCCATTTAGGACTGGGAAACAAATGCTAGCTCGCCTTATATGAAACACAATCTGCTTTTGAGAAAAGAGCACTCTTGTACTCTACTGTGTTTCCTATGGGGTCCAAACAGTGAGCTTGCTCAGAACAAAAGAACTGTGCTTCCAACACACATGGACCATATCTAGTTCAACTCTGCTTAGGAAACTGACAAGAACAATAGCTCCTCTTCCTTCCAATACACTGTACTTGCAGGGAAGAGACGCGAGTGCTATTTGCACTGTGTATGGGAATTGGAGCACAATAGTGACTTGTCTTACCAGAAAACAACTCTTGCTCGTAGGACAAAAAACTGCATGTGACTCAACTCCATTTAGAACTAGGAAACAAACGCTAGCTCGACTTCCAAGAAACACACTCTGCTTTTGAGAAAAGAGCACTCTTCTTCTCTACTGTGTTTCCTATAGAGCCAGAAGAGTGAACTTGCTCAGAACATTAGAACTGTGCCTCCTACACACATGGCCATATCTAGTTCAATTCTGCTTAGGAACCGGACAAGAACAGTAGCTCCTCTTCAGTCTGATACACTGTACTTGCTGGGAACAGACGCCAGTGCTATTTGTCCTGTGTATGGCAATGGCAGCGCAATAGTGACTCTTCTTTCCAGAAAACAACTTTTGCTCGTAGTACCAGAAACTGCATGGGATTCAACTCCATTTAGGATTGGGACACAAACGCTAGCTCGCCTTACAAGAAACACACTTTGCTTTAGAGAAAAGAGCACTCTTCTACTCTACTGTGTTTCCTATGTGTTTCGAACAGTGAGCTTGCTCAGAACAAAAGAACTGTGCTTCATACACACACGGCCATAGCTAGTTCAATTCTGCTTAGGAACCTGACCAGAGCAGTAGATCCTCTTCAGTCCGATACACTGTACTTGCTGGGAACAGACGCCAGTGCTATTTGTCCTGTATATGGCAATGGCAGCGCAATAGTGACTATTCTTACCATAAAACAACTCTTGCTCGTAGGACCACAAACTGCATGTGATTCTACTCCATTTAAGACTGGGAAACAAATGCTAGCTCGCCTTACAAGAAACACACTCTGCTTTTGAGAAAAGAGCACTCTTCTACTCTACTGTGTTTCCTATGGGGTCCACACAGTGAGCTTGCTCAGAACAAAAGAACTGTGCTTCCGACACACATGGTCCATATCTAGTTCAACTCTGCTTAGGAAACTGACAAGAACAGTAGCTCCTATTCAGTCCAATACACTGTACTTGCTGGGAAAAAACGCGAATGCTATTTGCCCTGAGTATGGCAATGGGAGCGCAATAGTGACTTTCCTTACCAGAAAACAACTCTTATTCGTAGGACCAGAAACTGCATGTGATTCAACTCCATTTAGGACTGGGACACAAACGCTAGCTCGCCTTACAAGAAACATACTCTGCTTTTGAGAAAAGAGCACTCTTCTACTCTACTGTTTTTCCTATGGGGTCCGAACAGTGAGCTTGCTCAGAACAAAAGAACTGTGCTTCCTACAGGCATGGCCATATCTAGTTCAATTCTGCTTAGGAACCTGACCAGAGCAGTAGATCCTCTTCAGTCCAATACACTGTACTTGCTGGGAACAGACGCGAGTGCTATTTGCACTGTGTATTGCAATGGGAGCGCAATAGTGACTTTCCTTACCAGAAAACAACTCTTGATCGTAGGATCAGAAACTGCATGTGATTCAACACCATTTAGGACTGGGAAACCAATGCTAGTTCGCCTTACAAGAAACACACTCTGCTTTTCAGAAAAGAGCACTCTTCTACTCTACTGTGTTTCCTATGGGGTCCGAACAGTGAGCTTGCTCAGAACAAAAGAACTGTGCTTTCTACACACACGGGCCATATCTAGTTCAACTCTGCTTAGGAAACAAACAAGAACAGTAGCTCGTCTTCAGTCCAATACACTGTACTTGCTGGGAACAGACGCGAGTGCTATTTGCACTGTGTATGGCAATGGCAGCACAATAGTGACTCTTCTTACCAGAAAACAACTCTTGCTCGTAGGACCAGAAACTGCATGTGATTCAACTCCATTTAGGACTGGGAAACAAATGCTAGCTTTCCTTACATGAAACACACTCTGCTTTTGAGAAAAGAGCACTCTTCTACTCTACTGTGTTTCCTATGGGTTCCGAACAGTGAGCTTGCTCAGAACGAAAGAACTGTGCTTCCTACACACACGGGCCATATCTAGTTCAACTCTGCTTAGGAAACGGACAAGAACAGTAGCTCCTCTTCAATCCAATACACTTTACTTGCAGGGAACAGACGGGACGGCTATTTACACTGTGTATAGCAATTGGAGCACAATAGTGACTCGTCTTACCAGAAAACAACTCTTGCTCGTAGGACAAAAAAAAGCATGTGACTCAACTCCATTTAGAACTGGGAAACAAACCCTAGCTCGCCTTAGAAGAAACACACTCTGCTTTAGAGAAAAGAGCACTCTTCTACTCTACTGTGTTTCCTACGGGGTCCAAACCGTGAGCTTGCTCAGAACAAAAGAACTGTGCTTCCTACACACACGGACCATGTCTAGTTCAACTCTGCTTAGGAAACTGACAAGAACAGTAGATCCTATTCAGTCCAATACACTGTACTTGCTGGGAAAAGACGCGAGTGCTATTTGCCTGTGTAGGGCAATGGGAGCGCAATAGTGACTTTCCTTACCAGAAAACAACTCTTGCTCTTAGGACCAGAAACTGCATGTGATTCAACTCCATTTAGGACTGGGAAACAAACTCTAGCTCGCCTTACAAGAAACACACTCTGCTTTAGAGAAAAGAGCACTCTTCTACTCTACTGTGTTTCCTATGGGGTCCAAACAGTGAGCTTGCTCAGAACAAAGAACTGTGCTTTCTCCACACTCGGGCCATGTCTAGTTCAACTCTGCTTAGGAAATAAACAAGAACAGTAGCTCCTCTTCACTCCAATACACTGTAATTGTGGGGAACAGACTCGAGTGCTATTTGCACTGTGCATGGCATTGGAGCACAATAGTGACTTGTCTTACCAGAAAACAACTCTTGCTCCTAGGACAAAAAACTGCATGTGACTCAACTCCATTTAGGATTGGGAAACAAACGCTAGCTCCACTTCTAAGAAACGCACTCTGCTTTTGAGAAAAGAGCACTCTTCTACTCTACTGTGTTTCCTATGTGTTCCGAAAAGTGAGCTTGCTCAGAACAAAAAAACTGTGCTTCCTACACACATGGCAATATCTAGTTCAAGTCTGCTTAGGAACCTGACAAGAACAGTAGATCCTCTTCAGTCCAATACACTGTACTTGCTGGGAACAGACGCCAGTGCTATTTGTCCTGTGTATGGCAATGGCAGTGCAATAGTGACTCTTCTTACCAGAAAAAAACTCTTGCTCGTAGGACCAGAAACTCATGTGATTCTACTCCATTTAGGACTGGGAAACAAACTCTAGCTCGCTTTACAAGAAACACACTCTGCTTTTGAGAAAAGAGCACTCTCCTACTCTACTGTGTTTCCTATAGGGCCAGAACAGTGAGCTTGCTCAGAAAAAAAGAACTGTACTTCCTACACACACGGGCCACATCTAGTTCAACTCTGCTTAGGAAACTGAGAAGAACAGTAGCTCCTTTTCAGTCCAATACTGTGTAATTGCTCGGAACAGATGGGAGGGCTATTTGCACTGTGTATGGCAATGGGAGCGCAATAGTGACTTTCCTTACCAGAAAACAACTCTTGCTCGTAGGACCAGAAACTGCATGTGATTCCACTCCATTTAGGACTGGGAAACAAACGCTAGCTCGCCTTACAAGAAACACACTCTGCTTTAGAGAAAAGATCACTCTTCTACTCTACTGTGTTTCCTATAGGGCCAGAACAATGAGCTTGCTCAGAACAAAAGAACTGTGCTTCCTACACACGGGCCATATCTAGTTCAACTCTGCTTAGGAAACTGACAAGAACAGTAGCTCCTCTTCAGTCCGATACACTGTACTTGCTGGGAACAGACGCGAGTGCTATTTGCACTGTGTATTGCAATGGTAGCGCAATAGTGACTTTCCTTACCAGAAAACAACTCTTGCTCTTAGGACCAGAATCTGCATGTGATTCAACTCCATTTAGGACTGGTAAACAAACGATAGCTCGCATTACAAGAAACACACTCTGCTTTAGAGAAAAGAGCACTCTTCTACTCTACTGTGTTTCCTATGGGGTCCAAACAGTGAGCTTGCTCAGAACAAAGAACTGTGCTTTCTCCACACACGGGGCATATATAGTTCAACTCTGCTTAGGAAACAAACAAGAACAGTAGCTCCTCTTCTCTCCAATACACTGTACTTGCGGGGAACAGACTCGAGTGCTATTTGCACTGTGTATGGCATTGGAGCACAATCGTGACTTGTCTTACCAGAAAACAACTCTTGCTCCTAGGACAAAAAACTGCATGTGACTCAACTCCATTTAGGACTGGGAAACAAACGCTAGCTCAACTTCCAAGAAACGCACTCTGCTTTTGAGAAAAGAGCACTCTTCTACTCTACTATGTTTCCTATGTGTTCCGAAAAGTGAGCTTGCTCAGAACAAAAAAACTGTGCTTCCTACACACATGGCAATATCTAGTTCAAGTCTGCTTAGGAACCTGACAAGAACAGTAGATCCTCTTCAGTCCAATACACTGTACTTGCTGGGAACAGACGCCAGTGCTATTTGTCCTGTGTATGGCAATGGCAGCGCAATAGTGACTCTTCTTACCAGAAAACAACTCTTGCTCGTAGGACCAGAAACTCATGTGATTCCACTTCATTTAGGACTGGGAAACAAACTCTAGCTCGCTTTACAAGAAACACACTCTGCTTTTGAGAAAAGAGTACTCTTCTACTCTACTGTGTTTCCTATAGGGCCAGAACAGTGAGCTTCCTCAGAAAAAAAGAACTGTACTTCCTACACACGGGCCACATCTAGTTCAACTCTGCTTAGGAAACTGAGAAGAACAGTAGCTCCTTTTCAGTCCAATACTCTGTAATTGCTGGGAACAGACGGGAGGGCTATTTGCACTGTGTATGGCTATGGGAGCGCAATAGTGACTTTCCTTACCAGAAAACAACTCTTGCTCGTAGGACAAAAAACTGCATGTGACTCAACTCCATTTAGAACTGGGAAACAAATGCTAGCTCACCTTACAAGAAACACACTCTGCTTTAGAGAAAAGAGCACTCTTCTACTCTACTGTGTTTCCTATGGGGTCCAAACAGTGAGCTTGCTCAGAACAAAAGAACTGTGCTTCCTACACACACGGCCATATCTCGTTCAAGTCTGCTTAGGAACCTGACAAGAACAGTAGATCCTATTCAGTCCAATACACTGTACTTGCTGGGAACAGACGCCAGTGCTATTTGTCCTGTGTAGGGCAATTGCAGCGCAATAGTGACTCTTCTTACCAGAAAACAACTCTTGCTCGTAGGACCAGAAACTGCATGTGATTCAACTCCATTTAGGACTGGGAAACAAACTCTAGCTCGCTTTAGAAGAAACACACTCTGCTTTTGAGAAAAGAGCACTCTTCTACTCTCTTGTGTTTCCTATGGGGTCCGAACAGTGAGCTTGCTCAGAAAAAAGGAACTGTGCTTCCTACACACACGGCCATATCTAGTTCAATTCTGCTTAGGAACCTGACCAGAGCAGTAGATCCTCTTCAGTCCGATACACTGTACTTGCTGGGAACAGACGCGAGTGCTATTTGCACTGTGTATTGCAATGGGAGCGCAATAGTGACTTTCCTTACCAGAAAACAACTCTTGCTCGTAGGATCAGAAACTGCATGTGATTCAACACCATTTAGGACTGGGAAACAAATGCTAGTTCGCCTTACAAGAAACACACTCTGCTTTTGATAAAAGAGCACTCTTCTACTCTACTGTGTTTCCTATGGGGTCCGAACAGTGAGCTTGCTCAGAACAAAAGAACTGTGCTTTCTACACACGGGCCATATCTAGTTCAACTCTGCTTAGGAAACAAACAAGAACAGTAGCTCCTCTTCAGTCCAATACACTGTACTTGCTGGGAACAGACGCCAGTGCTATTTGTCCTGTGCATGGCAATGGCAGCGCAATAGTGACTCTTCTTACCAGAAAACAACTCTTGCTCGTAGGACCAGAAACTGCATGTGATTCAACTCCATTTAGGACTGGGAAACAAATGCTAGCTCTCCTTACATGAAACACACTCTGCTTTTGAGAAAAGAGCACTCTTCTACTCTACTGTGTTTCCTATGGGGTCCGAACAGTGAGCTTGCTCAGAACGAAAGAACTGTGCTTCCTACACACACGGGCCATATCTAGTTCAACTCTGCTTAGGAAACTGACAAGAACAGTAGCTCCTCTTCAGTCCAATACACTTTACTTGCAGGGAACAGACGGGAGGGCTATTTACACTGTGTATAGCAATTGGAGCACAATAGTGACTCGTCTTACCAGAAAACAACTCTTGCTCGTAGGACAAAAAAAAGCATGTGACTCAACTCCATTTAGAACTGGGAAACAAACCCTAGCTCGCCTTACAAGAAACACACTCTGCTTTAGAGAAAAGAGCACTCTTCTACTCTACTGTGTTTCCTATGGGGTCCAAACAGTGAGCTTGCTCAGAACAAAAGAACTGTGCTTCCTACACACACGGACCATGTCTAGTTCAACCCTGCTTAGGAAACTGACAAGAACAGTAGATCCTATTCAGTCCAATACACTGTACTTGCTGGGAAAATACGCGAGTGCTATTTGCCTTGTGTAGGGCAATGGGAGCGCAATAGTGACTTTCCTTACCAGAAAACAACTCTTGCTCTTAGGACCAGAAACTGCATGTGATTCAACTCCTTTTAGGACTGGTAAACAAACGATAGCTCGCCTTACAAGAAACACACTCTGCTTTAGAGAAAAGAGCACTCTTCTACTCTACTGTGTTTCCTAAGGGGTCCAAACAGTGAGCTTGCTCAGAACAAAGAACTGTGCATTCTCCACACACGGGCCATATCTAGTTCAACTCTGCTTAGGAAACAAACAAGAACAGTAGCTCCTCTTCACTCCAATACACTGTACTTGTGGGGAACAGACTCGAGTGCTTTTTGCACTGTGTATGGCATTGGAACATAATAGTGACTTGTCTTACCAGAAAACAACTCTTGCTCCTAGGACAAAAAACTGCATGTGACTCAACTCCATTTAGGACTGGGAAACAAACGCTAGCTCAACTTCCAAGAAACACACTCTGCTTTTGAGAAAAGAGCACTCTTCTACTCTACTGTGTTTCCTATGTGTTCCGAAAAGTGAGCTTGCTCAGAACAAAAAAACTGTGCTTCCTACACACATGGCAATATCTAGTTCAAGTCTGCTTAGGAACCTGACAAGAACAGTAGATCCTCTTCAGTCCAATACACTGTACTTGCTGGGAACCGACGCCAGTGCTATTTGTCTTGTGTATGGCAATGGCAGTGCAATAGTTACTCTTCTTACCAGAAAAAAACTCTTGCTCGTAGGACCAGAAACTCATGTGATTCCACTCCATTTAGGACTGGGAAACAAACTCTAGCTCGCTTTACAAGAAACACACTCTGCTTTTGAGAAAAGAGCACTCTCCTACTCTAGTGTGTTTCCTATAGGGCCAGAACAGTGAGCTTGCTCAGAAAAAAAGAACTGTACTTCCTACACACACGGGCCCATCTAGTTCAACTCTGCTTAGGAAACTGAGAAGAACAGTAGCTCCTTTTCAGTCCAATACTCTGTAATTGCTGGGAACAGACGGGAGGGCTATTTGCACTGTGTATGGCAATGGGAGCACAATAGTGACTTTCCTTACCAGAAAACAACTCTTGCTAGTAGGACCAGAAACTGCATGTGATTCCACTCCATTTAGGACTGGGAAACAAACGCTAGCTCGCCTTACAAGAAACACACTCTGCTTTAGAGAAAAGATCACTCTTCTACTCTACTGTGTTTCCTATAGGGCCAGAACAGTGAGCTTGCTCAGAACAAAAGAACTGTGCTTCCTACACACGGGCCATATCTAGTTCAACTCTGCTTAGGAAACTGACAAGAACAGTAGCTCCTCTTCAGTCCGATACACTGTACTTGCTGGGAACAGACGCGAGTGCTATTTGCACTGTGTATTGCAATGGTAGCACAATAGTGACTTTCCTTACCAGAAAACAACTCTTGCTCTTAGGACCAGAAACTGCATGTGATTCAACTCCATTTAGGACTGGTAAACAAACGATAGCTCGCCTTACAAGAAACACACTCTGCTTTAGAGAAAAGAGCACTCTTCTACTCTACTGTGTTTCCTATGGGGTCCAAACAGTGAGCTTGCTCAGAACAAAGAACTGTGCTTTCTCCACACACGGGCCATATCTAGTTCAACTCTGCTTAGGAAACTGACAAGAACAGTAGCTCCTCTTCCGTCCAATACACTGTACTTGCGGAGAACAGACGCGAGTGCTATTTGCACTGTGTATGGCAATTGGAGCACATAGTGACATGTCTTAGCAGAAAACAACACTTGCTCGTAGGAAA
The DNA here is from genome assembly GCF_949786415.1 of Peromyscus eremicus. Classification (NCBI taxonomy): domain Eukaryota; kingdom Metazoa; phylum Chordata; class Mammalia; order Rodentia; family Cricetidae; genus Peromyscus; species Peromyscus eremicus. The sequence goes on along the minus strand of NW_026734318.1, from coordinate 745,696 downwards.
AAAACTGCATGTGACTCAACTCCATTTAGGACTGGGAAACAAACGCTAGCTCGACTTCCAAGAAACACACTCTGCTTTTGAGAAAAGAGCACTCTTCTACTCTACTGTGTTTCCTATGTGTTCCGAACAGTGAGCTTGCTCAGAAGAAAGAAACTCTGCTTCCTACACACACGGCCATATCTAGTTCAATTCTGCTTAGCAACCTGACAAGAACAGTAGATCCTCTTCAGTCCAATACACTGTACTTGCTGGGAACAGACGCCAGTGCTCTTTGTCCTGTGTATGGCAAAGGCAGCGCAATAGTGACTCTTCTTACCAGAAAACAACTCTTGCTTGTAGGACCAGAAACTGCATGTGATTCAACCCCATTTAGGACTGGGAAACAAACTCTAGCTCGCTTTACAAGAAAAATACTCTGCTTTTGAGAAAAGAGCACTCTTCTACTCTACTGTGTTTCCTATAGGGCCAGAACAGTGAGCTTGCTCAGAAAAAAAGAACTGTACTTCCTACACACACGGGACATATCTAGTTCAACTCTGCTTAGGAAACTGAGAAGAACAGTAGCTCCTCTTCAGTCCAATACACTGTACTTGCTGGGAAAAGACGCGAGTGCTATTTGCCTTGTGTAGGGCAATGGGAGCGCAATAGTGACTCTTCTTACCATAAAACAACTCTTGCTCGTAGGACTAGAAACTGCATGTGATTCAACTCCATTTAGGACTGGGAAACAAACGCTAGCTCGCCTTACAAGAAACACACTCTGCTTTAGGAAAAGAGCACTCTTCTACTCTATTGTGTTTCCTATAGGGCCAGAACAGTGAGCTTGCTCAGAACAAAAGAACTGTGCTTCCCACACACGGGCCATAACTAGTTCAACTCTGCTTAGGAAACTGACAAGAACAGTAGCTCCTCTTCAGTCCGATACACTGTACTTGCTGGGAACAGACGCCAGTGCTGTTTGCACTGTGTATGGCAATGGGAGCGCAATAGTGACATTCAGTACCAGAAAACAACTCTTGCTTGTAGGACCAGAAACTGCATGTGATTCAACTCCATTTAGGACTGGGAAACAAATGCTAGCTCGTCTTACATGAAACACACTCTGCTTTTGAGAAAAGAGCACTCTTCTACTCTACTGTGTTTCCTATGGGGTCCGAACAGTGAGCTTGCTCAGAACAAAAGAACTGTGCTTTCTACGCACACGGGCCATATCTAGTTCAACTCTGCTTAGGAAACAAACAAGAACAGTAGCTCCTCTTCAGTCCGATACACTGTACTTGCGGGGAACAGAAGAGAGTGCTATTTGCACTGTGTATGGCATTGGAGCACGATAGTGACTCGTCTTACCAGAAAACAACTCTTGCTCGTGGGACAAAAAACTGCATGTGACTCAACTCCATTTAGGACTGGGAAACAAACACTAGCTCGACTTACAAGAAACACACTCTGCTTTTGAGAAAAGAGCACTCTTCTACTCTACTGTGTTTCCTATGGGGTCCGAACAGTGAGCTTGCTCAGAACAAAAGAACTGTGCTTCCTACACACACGGCCATATCTAGTTCAATTCTGCTTAGTAACCTGACAAGAACAGTAGATCCTCTTCAGTCCAATACACTGTACTTGCTGGGAACAGACGCCAGGGCTATTTGTCCTGTGTATGGCAATGGCAGCGCAATAGTGACTCTTCTTAGCATAAAACAACCCTTGCTCGTAGGATTAGAAACTGCATGTGATTCAACTCCATTTAGGACTGGGAAACAAACTCTAGCTCGCCTTACAAGAAACACACACTGCTTTAGGGAAAAGAGCACTCTTCTATTCTATTGTGTTTCCTATAGGGCCAGAACAGTGAGCTTGCTCAGAACAAAAGAACTGTGCTTCCTACACACGGGGCATACCTAGTTCAACTCTGCTTAGGAAACTGACAAGAACTGTAGCTCCTCTTCAGTCCGATACACTATACTTGCAGGGAACAGACGCGAGTGCTATTTGCACTGTGTATGGCATTGGAGCACAATAGTGACTCTTCTTACCAGAAAACAACTCTTGCTCGTAGGACAAAAAACTGCATGTGACTCAACTCCATTTAGGACTGGGAAACAAACGCTGGCTCGACTTACAAAAAACACACTCTGCTTTTGAGAAAAGAGCACTCTTATACTCTACTGTGTATCCTATGTGGTCCGAACAGTGAGCTTGCTCAGAACAAAAGAACTGTGCTTCCTACACACACGGCCATATCTAGTTCAATTCTGCTTAGGAACCTGACAAGAACAGTAGATCCTCTATAGTCCAATACACTGTACTTGCTGGGAACAGACGCCAGTGCTATTTGTCCTGTGTATGGCAATGGCAGCGCAATAGTGACTCTTCTTACCAGAAAAAACTCTTGCTTGTAGGACCAGAAACTGCATGTGATTCAACTCCATTTAGACTGGGAAACAAAAGCTGGCTCACCTTACAAGAAACACACTCTGCTTTAGAGAAAAGAGCACTCTTGTACTGTACTGTGTTTCCTATGGGGTCCGAACAGTGAGCTTGCTCAGAACAAAAGAACTGTGCTTCCTACACACATGGGCCATATCTAGTTCAACTCTGCTTAGGAAACTGACAAGAACAATAGCTCCTCTTCCTTCCAATACACTGTACTTGCAGGGAACAGACGCGATTGCTATTTGCACTGTGTATGGCAATTGGAGCATAATAGTGACTTGTCTTACCAGAAAAAAACTCTTGCTCGTAGGACAAAAAAGTGCATGTGACTCAACTCCATTTAGGACCAGGAAAGAAACACTAGCTCGACTTCCAAGAAACACACTCTGCTTTTGAGAAAAGAGCACTCTTTTACTCTACTGTGTTTCCTATAGAGCCAGAAGATTGAACTTGCTCAGAACATTAAGACTGTGCTTCCTACACACATGGCCATATCTAGTTCAATTCTGCTTAGGAACCTGACAAGAACAGTAGATCCTCTTCTGTACAATACACTGTACTTGCTGGGAACAGACGCCAGTGCTATTTGTCCTGTGTATGGCAATGGCAGTGCAATAGTGACTCTTCTTATCATAAAACAACTCTTGCTCGTAGGACTAGAAACTGCATGTGATTCATCTCCATTTAGGACTGGGAAACAAACGATAGCTCGCCTTACAAGAAACACACTCTGCTTTAGGGAAAAGAGCACTCTTCTACTCTATTGTGTTTCCTATAGGGCCAGAACAGTGAGCTTGCTCAGAACAAAAGAACTGTGCTTCCTACACACGGGCCATATCTAGTTCAACTCTGCTTAGGAAACTGACAAGAACAGTAGCTCCTCTTCAGTCCGATACACTGTACTTGCTGGGAACAGACGCGAGTGCTATTTGCACTGTGTATTGCAATGGTAGCGCAATAGTGACTTTCCTTACCAGAAAACAACTCTTGCTCTTAGGACCAGAAACTGCATGTGATTCAACTACATTTAGGACTGGTAAACAAACGATAGCTCGCCTTACAAGAAACACACTCTGCTTTAGAGAAAAGAGCACTCTTCTACTCTACTGTGTTTCCTATGGGGTCCAAACAGTGAGCTTGCTCAGAACAAAGAACTGTGCTTTCTCCACACACGGGCCATATCTAGTTCAACTCTGCTTAGGAAACTGACAAGAACAGTAGCTCCTCTTCCGTCCAATACACTGTACTTGCGGAGAACAGACGCGAGTGCTATTTGCACTGTGTATGGCAATTGGAGCACAATAGTGACATGTCTTACCAGAAAACAACACTTGCTCGTAGGAAAAAAACTGCATGTGACTCAACTCCATTTAGGACTGGGAAACAAACGCTAGCTCGACTTCCAAGAAACACACTCTGCTTTTGAGAAAAGAGCACTCTTCTACTCTACTGTGTTTCCTATGTGTTCCGAACAGTGAGCTTGCTCAGAAGAAAGAAACTCTGCTTCCTACACACACGGCCATATCTAGTTCAATTCTGCTTAGCAACCTGACAAGAACAGTAGATCCTCTTCAGTCCAATACACTGTACTTGCTGGGAACAGACGCCAGTGCTCTTTGTCCTGTGTATGGCAAAGGCAGCGCAATAGTGACTCTTCTTACCAGAAAACAACTCTTGCTTGTAGGACCAGAAACTGCATGTGATTCAACTCCATTTAGGACTGGGAAACAAACTCTAGCTCGCTTTACAAGAAAAACACTCTGCTTTTGAGAAAAGAGCACTCTTCTACTCTACTGTGTTTCCTATAGGGCCAGAACAGTGAGCTTGCTCAGAAAAAAAGAACTGTACTTCCTACACACACGGGACATATCTAGTTCAACTCTGCTTAGGAAACTGAGAAGAACAGTAGCTCCTCTTCAGTCCAATACACTGTACTTGCTGGGAAAAGACGCGAGTGCTATTTGCCTTGTGTAGGGCAATGGGAGCGCAATAGTGACTCTTCTTACCATAAAACAACTCTTGCTCGTAGGACTAGAAACTGCATGTGATTCAACTCCATTTAGGACTGGGAAACAAACGCTAGCTCGCCTTACAAGAAACACACTCTGCTTTAGGAAAAGAGCACTCTTCTACTCTATTGTGTTTCCTATAGGGCCAGAACAGTGAGCTTGCTCAGAACAAAAGAACTGTGCTTCCCACACACGGGTCATAACTAGTTCAACTCTGCTTAGGAAACTGACAAGAACAGTAGCTCCTCTTCAGTCCGATACACTGTACTTGCTGGGAACAGACGCCAGTGCTGTTTGCACTGTGTATGGCAATGGGAGCGCAATAGTGACATTCAGTACCAGAAAACAACTCTTGCTTGTAGGACCAGAAACTGCATGTGATTCAACTCCATTTAGGACTGGGAAACAAATGCTAGCTCGTCTTACATGAAACACACTCTGCTTTTGAGAAAAGAGCACTCTTCTACTCTACTGTGTTTCCTATGGGGTCCGAACAGTGAGCTTGCTCAGAACAAAAGAACTGTGCTTTCTACGCACACGGGCCATATCTAGTTCAACTCTGCTTAGGAAACAAACAAGAACAGTAGCTCCTCTTCAGTCCGATACACTGTACTTGCGGGGAACAGAAGAGAGTGCTATTTGCACTGTGTATGGCATTGGAGCACGATAGTGACTCGTCTTACCAGAAAACAACTCTTGCTCGTGGGACAAAAAACTGCATGTGACTCAACTCCATTTAGGACTGGGAAACAAACACTAGCTCGACTTACAAGAAACACACTCTGCTTTTGAGAAAAGAGCACTCTTCTACTCTACTGTGTTTCCTATGGGGTCCGAACAGTGAGCTTGCTCAGAACAAAAGAACTGTGCTTCCTACACACACGGCCATATCTAGTTCAATTCTGCTTAGTAACCTGACAAGAACAGTAGATCCTCTTCAGTCCAATACACTGTACTTGCTGGGAACAGACGCCAGGGCTATTTGTCCTGTGTATGGCAATGGCAGCGCAATAGTGACTCTTCTTAGCATAAAACAACCCTTGCTCGTAGGATTAGAAACTGCATGTGATTCAACTCCATTTAGGACTGGGAAACAAACGCTAGCTCGCCTTACAAGAAACACACACTGCTTTAGGGAAAAGAGCACTCTTCTATTCTATTGTGTTTCCTATACGGCCAGAACAGTGAGCTTGCTCAGAACAAAAGAACTGTGCTTCCTACACACGGGGCATACCTAGTTCAACTCTGCTTAGGAAACTGACAAGAACTGTAGCTCCTCTTCAGTCCGATACACTATACTTGCAGGGAACAGACGCGAGTGCTATTTGCACTGTGTATGGCATTGGAGCACAATAGTGACTCTTCTTACCAGAAAACAACTCTTGCTCGTAGGACAAAAAACTGCATGTGACTCAACTCCATTTAGGACTGGGAAACAAACGCTAGCTCGACTTACAAAAAACACACTCTGCTTTTGAGAAAAGAGCACTCTTATACTCTACTGTGTATCCTATGTGGTCCGAACAGTGAGCTTGCTCAGAACAAAAGAACTGTGCTTCCTACACACACGGCCATATCTAGTTCAATTCTGCTTAGGAACCTGACAAGAACAGTAGATCCTCTATAGTCCAATACACTGTACTTGCTGGGAACAGACGCCAGTGCTATTTGTCCTGTGTATGGCAATGGCAGCGCAATAGTGACTCTTCTTACCAGAAAAAACTCTTGCTTGTAGGACCAGAAACTGCATGTGATTCAACTCCATTTAGACTGGGAAACAAAAGCTGGCTCACCTTACAAGAAACACACTCTGCTTTAGAGAAAAGAGCACTCTTGTACTGTACTGTGTTTCCTATGGGGTCCGAACAGTGAGCTTGCTCAGAACAAAAGAACTGTGCTTCCTACACAAATGGGCCATATCTAGTTCAACTCTGCTTAGGAAACTGACAAGAACAATAGCTCCTCTTCCTTCCAATACACTGTACTTGCAGGGAACAGACGCGATTGCTATTTGCACTGTGTATGGCAATTGGAGCATAATAGTGACTTGTCTTACCAGAAAAAAACTCTTGCTCGTAGGACAAAAAAGTGCATGTGACTCAACTCCATTTAGGACCAGGAAAGAAACACTAGCTCGACTTCCAAGAAACACACTCTGCTTTTGAGAAAAGAGCACTCTTTTACTCTACTGTGTTTCCTATAGAGCCAGAAGATTGAACTTGCTCAGAACATTAAGACTGTGCTTCCTACACACATGGCCCTATCTAGTTCAATTCTGCTTAGGAACCTGACAAGAACAGTAGATCCTCCTCTGTACAATACACTGTACTTGCTGGGAACAGACGCCAGTGCTATTTGTCCTGTGTATGGCAATGGCAGTGCAATAGTGACTCTTCTTATCATAAAACAACTCTTGCTCGTAGGACTAGAAACTGCATGTGATTCATCTCCATTTAGGACTGGGAAACAAACGATAGCTCGCCTTACAAGAAACACACTCTGCTTTAGGGAAAAGAGCACTGTTCTACTCTATTGTGTTTCCTATAGGGCCAGAACAGTGAGCTTGCTCAGAACAAAAGAACTGTGCTTCCTACACACGGGCCATATCTAGTTCAACTCTGCTTAGGAAACTGACAAGAACAGTAGCTCCTCTTCAGTCCGATACACTGTACTTGCTGGGAACAGACGCGAGTGCTATTTGCACTGTGTATTGCAATGGTAGCGCAATAGTGACTTTCCTTACCAGAAAACAACTCTTGCTCTTAGGACCAGAAACTGCATGTGATTCAACTCCATTTAGGACTGGTAAACAAACGATAGCTCGCCTTACAAGAAACACACTCTGCTTTAGAGAAAAGAGCACTCTTCTACTCTACTGTGTTTCCTATGGGGTCCAAACAGTGAGCTTGCTCAGAACAAAGAACTGTGCTTTCTCCACACACGGGCCATATCTAGTTCACCTCTGCTTAGGAAACAAACAAGAACAGTAGCTCCTCTTCACTCCAATACACTGTACTTGCGGGGAACAGACGCGAGTGCTATTTGCACTGTGTATGGCATTGGAGCACAATAGTGACTTGTCTTACCAGAAAACAACTCTTGCTCCTAGGACAAAAAACTTCATGTGACTCAACTCCATTTAGGACTGGGAAACAAACGCTAGCTCAACTTCCAAGAAACGCACTCTGCTTTTGAGAAAAGAGCACTCTTCTACTCTACTATGTTTCCTATGTGTCCCGAAAAGTGAGCTTGCTCAGAACAAAAAAACTGTGCTTCCTACACACATGGCAATATCTAGTTCAAGTCTGCTTAGGAACCTGACAAGAACAGTAGATCCTCTTCAGTCCAATACACTGTACTTGCTGGGAACAGACGACAGTGCTATTTATCCTGTGTACGGCAATGGCAGCGCAATAGTGACTCTTCTTACCAGAAAACAACTCTTGCTCGTAGGACCAGAAACTCATGTGATTCCACTCCATTTAGGACTAGGAAACAAACTCTAGCTCGCTTTACAAGAAACACACTCTGCTTTTGAGAAAAGAGCACTCTTCTACTCTACTGTGTTTCCTACAGGGCCAGAACAGTGAGCTTGCTCAGAAAAAAAGAACTGTACTTCCTACACACACGGACCACATCTAGTTCAACTCTGCTTAGGAAACTGAGAAGAACAGTAGCTCCTTTTCAGTCCAATACTCTGTAATTGTTGGGAACAGACGGGAGGGCTATTTGCACTGTGTATGTCAATGGGAGCGCAATAGTGACTTTCCTTACCAGAAAACAACTCTTGCTCGTAGGACCAGAAACTGCATGTGATTCCACTCCATTTAGGACTGGGAAACAAACGCTAGCTCGCCTTACAAGAAACACACTCTGCTTTAGAGAAAAGAGCACACTTCTACTCTACTGTGTTTCCTATGGGGTCCAAACAGTGAGCTTGCTCAGAACAAAAGAACTGTGCTTCCTACACACACGGGCCATATCTAGTTCAACTCTGATTAGGAAACTGACAAGAACAGTAGCTCCTCTTCAGTCCGATACCCTGTACTTGCTGGGAACAGACGTGAGAGCTATTGGCACTATGTATGGGAAGGGGAACGCAATAGTGACTTTCCTTACCAGAAAACAACTCTTTCTCTTAGGACCAGAAACTGCATGTGATTCAACTCCATTTAGGACTGGTAAACAAACGGTAGCTCGCCTTACAAGAAACACACTCTGCTTTAGAGAAAAGAGCACTCTTCTACTCTACTGTGTTTCCTATGGGGTCCAAACAGTGAGCTTGCTCAGAACAAAAGAATTGTGCTTCCTACACACACGGCCATATCTAGTTCAATTCTTCTTAGGAACCTGACAAGAACAGTAGATCCTCTATAGTCCAATACACTGTACTTGCTGTGAACAGACGCCAGTGCTATTTGTCCTGTGTATGGCAATGGCAGCGCAATAGTGACTCTTCTTACCAGAAAAAACTCTTGCTTGTAGGACCAGAAACTGCATGTGATTCAACTCCATTTAGACTGGGAAACAAAAGCTGGCTCACCTTACAAGAAACACACTCTGCTTTAGAGAAAAGAGCACTCTTCTACTGTACTGTGTTTCCTATGGGGTCCGAACAGTGAGCTTGCTCAGAACAAAAGAACTGTGCTTCCTACACACATGGGCCATATCTAGTTCAACTCTGCTTAGGAAACTGACAAGAACAATAGCTCCTCTTCCTTCCAATACACTGTACTTGCAGGGAATAGACGCGATTGCTATTTGCACTGTGTATGGCAATTGGAGCACAATAGTGACTTGTCTTACCAGAAAACAACTCTTGCTCGTAGGACAAAAAAGTGCATGTGACTCAACTCCATTTAGGACCAGGAAACAAACGCTAGCTCGACTTCCGAGAAACACACTCTGCTTTTGAGAAAAGAGCATTCTTCTACTCTACTGTGTTTCCTATAGAGCCAGAAGATTGAACTTGCTCAGAACATTAAGACTGTGCTTCCTACACACACGGCCATATCTAGTTCAATTCTGCTTAGGAACCTGACAAGAACAGTAGATCCTCTTCTGTACAATACACTGTACTTGCTGGGAACAAACTCGAGTGCTATTTGCACTGTGTATGGCAATGGGAGCGCAATAGTGACTTTCCTTACCAGAAAACAACTCTTGCTCGTAGGACCAGAAACTGCATGTGATTCAACTCCATTTAGGACTGGGAAACAAACGCTAGCTCGACTTACAAGAAAAACACTCTGCTATTGAGAAAAGAGCACTCTTCTACTGTACTGTGTTTCCTGTGGGGTTCGAACAGTGAGCTTGCTCAGAACAAAAGAACTGTGCTTTCTACACACACGGGCCATATCTAGTTCAATTCTGCTTAGGAAACAAACAAGAACAGTAGCTCCTCTTCAGTCCGATACACTGTACTTGCGGGAACAGACGCGAGTGCTATTTGCACTGTGTTTGGCATTGGAGCACAATAGTGACTCGTCTTACCAGAAAACATCTCTTGCTCGTAGGACTAGAAACTGCATGTGATTCAACTCCATTTAGGACTGGGAAACAAACGCTAGCTCGCCTTACAAGAAACACACTCTGCTTTAGGGAAAATAGCACTCTTCTACTCTATTGTGTTTCCTATAGGGCCAGAACAGTGAGCTTGCTCAGAACAAAAGAACTGTGCTTCCCACACACGGGCCATAACTAGTTGAACTCTGCTTAGGAAACTGACAAGAACAGTAGCTCCTCTTCAGTCCGATACACTGTACTTGCTGTGAACAGACTCGAGTGCTATTTGCACTGTGTATGGCAATGGGAGCGCAATAGTGACATTCCTTACCAGAAAACAACTCTTGCTCGTAGGACCAGAAACTGCATGTGATTCAACTCCATTTAGGACTGGGAAACAAATGCGAGCTCGCCTTACAAGAAACACACTCTGCTTTTGAGAAAAGAGCACTCTTCTACTCTACTGTGTTTCCTATGGTGTCCGAACAGTGAGCTTGCTCAGAACAAAAGAACTGTGCTTTCTACACACACGGGCCATATCTAGTTCAACTCTGCTTAGGAAACAAACAAGAACAGTAGCTCCTCTTCAGTCCGATACACTGTACTTGCGGGGAACAGAATAGAGTGCTATTTGCACTGTTTATGGCATTGGAGCACAATAGTGACTCGACTTACCAGAAAACAACTCTTGCTCGTGGGACAAGAAACTGCATGTGACTCAACTCCATTTAGGACTGGGAAACAAACACTAGCTCGCCTTACAAGAAACACACTCTGCTTTAGGGAAAAGAGCACTCTTCTATTCTATTGTGTTTCCTATAGGGCCAGAAGAGTGAGCTTGCTCAGAACAAAAGAACTGTGCTTCCTACACACGGGCCATACCTAGTTCAACTCTGCTTAGGAAACTGACAAGAACTGTAGCTCCTCTTCAGTCCAATACACTATACTTGCGGGGAACAGACGCGAGTGCTATTTGCACAGTGTATGGCATTGGAGCACAATAGTGACTCTTCTTACCAGAAAACAACTCTTGCTCATAGGACAAAAAAATGCATGTGACTCAACTCCATTTAGGACTGGGAAACAAACGCTAGCTCGACTTACAAAAAACACACTCTGCTTTTGAGAAAAGAGCACTCTTATACTCTACTGTGTATCCTATGGGGTCCGAACAGTGAGCTTGCTCTGAACAAAAGAACTTTGCTTCCTACACACACGGCCATATCTAGTTCAATTCTGCTTAGGAACCAGACAAGAACAGTAGATCCTCTATAGTCCAATACACTGTACTTGCTGGGAACAGATGCCAGTGCTATTTGTCCTGTGTATGGCAATGGCAGCGCAATAGTGACTCTTCTTACCAGAAAAAACTCTTGCTTGTAGGACCAGAAACTGCATGTGATTAAACTCCATTTAGACTGCGAAGCAAAAGCCGGCTCACCTTACAAGAAACACACTCTGCTTTAGAGAAAAGAGCACTCTTCTACTGTACTGTGTTTCCTATGGGGTCCGAACAGTGAGCTTGCTCAGAACAAAGGAACTGTGCTTCCTGCACACATGGGCCATATCTAGTTCAACTCTGCTTAGGAAACTGACAAGAACAATAGCTCCTCTTCCTTCCAATACACTGTACTTGCAGGGAACAGACGCGATTGCTATTTGCACTGTGTATGGCAATTGGAGCACAATAGTGACTTGTCTTACCAGAAAACAACTCTTGCTTGTAGGACAAAAAAGTGCATGTGACTCAACTCCATTTAGGACCAGGAAACAAACGCTAGCTCGACTTCCGAGAAACACACTCTGCTTTTGAGAAAAGAGCATTCTTCTACTCTACTGTGTTTCCTATAGAGCCAGAAGATTGAACTTGCTCAGAACATTAAGACTGTGCTTCCTACACACACGGCCATATCTAGTTCAATTCTGCTTAGGAACCTGACAAGAACAGTAGATCCTCTTCTGTACAATACACTGTACTTGCTGGGAACAGACGCCAGTGCTATTTGTCCTGTGTATGGCAATGGCAGTGCAATAGTGACTCTTCTTATCATAAAACAACTCTTGCTCCTAGGACTAGAAACTGCATGTGATTCATCTCCATTTAGGACTGGGAAACAAAAGCTGGCTCACCTTACAAGAAACACAATCTGCTTTAGAGAAAAGAGCACTCTTATACTCTACTGTGTTTCCTATGGGGTCCGAACATTGAGCTTGCTCAGAACAAAAGAACTGTGCTTCCTACACACATGGCCATATCTAGTTCAATTCTGCTTAGGAACCTGACAAGAACAGTAGATCCTCTATAGTCCAATACACTGTACCTGCTGGGAACAGACGCCAGTGCTATTTGTCCTGTGTATGGCAATGGCAGCGCAATAGAGACTCTTCTTACCAGAAAACAACTCTTGCTTGTAGGATCAGAAACTGCATGTGATTCAACTCCATTTAGGACTGGGAAACAAAAGCTGGCTCACCTTACAAGAAACACACTCTGCTTTCGAGAAAAGAGCACTCTTCTACTCTACTGTGTTTCCTATAGGGCCAGAACAGTGAGCTTGCTCAGAACAAAAGAACTGTGCTTCCTTCACACGGGCCATATCTAGTTCAACTCTGCTTAGGAAACTGACAAGAACAGTAGCTCCTCTTCAGTCCGATACACTGTACTTGCTGGGAACAGACGCGAATGCTATTTGCACTGTGTATGTCAATGGGAGCACAATAGTGACTTTCCTTACCAGAAAACAACTCTTGCTCGTAAGACCAGAAACTGCATGAGATTCAACTCCATTTAGGACTGGGAAACAAATGCTAGCTCGCCTTACAGGAAACACACTCTGCTTTTGAGAAAAGAGCACTCTTCTACTCTACTGTTTTTCCTATGGGGTCCGAACAGTGAGCTTGCTCAGAACAAAAGAACTGTGCTTCCTACACATACGGGCCATATCTAGTTCAATTCTGCTTAGGAACCTGACAAGAACAGTAGATCCTCTTCTGTACAATACACTGTACTTGCTGGGAACAGACGCCAGTGCTATTTGTCCTGTGTATGGCAATGGCAGCGCAATAGTGACTCTTCGTACCATAAAACAACCCTTGCTCGTAGGATTGGAAACTGCATGTGATTCAACTCCATTTAGGACTGGGAAACAAACGCTAGCTCGACTTACAAGAAACACACTCTGCTTTAGGGAAAAGAGCACTCTTCTAATCTATTGTGTTTCCTATAGGGCCAGAACAGTGAGCTTGCTCAGAACAAAAGAACTGTGCTTCCTACACACGGGCCATATCTAGTTCAACTCTGCTTAGGAAACTGACAAGAACAGTAGCTCCTCTTCCTTCCAATACACTGTACTTGCAGGGAACAGACGCGATTGCTATTTGCACTGTGTATGGCAATTGGAGCACAATAGTGACTTGTCTTACCAGAAAACAACTCTTGCTCGTAGGACAAAAAAGTGCATGTGACTCAACTCCATTTAGGACCAGGAAACAAACGCTAGCTCGACTTCCGAGAAACACACTCTGCTTTTGAGAAAAGAGCATTCTTCTACTCTACTGTGTTTCCTATAGAGCCAGAAGATTGAACTTGCTCAGAACATGAAGACTGTGCTTCCTACACACACGGCCATATCTAGTTCAATTCTGCTTAGGAACCTGACAAGAACAGTAGATCCTCTTCTGTACAATACACTGTACTTGCTGGGAACAGACGCCAGTGCTATTTGTCCTGTGTATGGCAATGGCAGTGCAATAGTGACTCTTCTTATCATAAAACAACTCTTGCTCCTAGGACTAGAAACTGCATGTGATTCATCTCCATTTAGGACTGGGAAACAAAAGCTGGCTCACCTTACAAGAAACACAATCTGCTTTAGAGAAAAGAGCACTCTTATACTCTACTGTGTTTCCTATGGGGTCCGAACATTGAGCTTGCTCAGAACAAAAGAACTGTGCTTCCTACACACATGGCCATATCTAGTTCAATTCTGCTTAGGAACCTGACAAGAACAGTAGATCCTCTATAGTCCAATACACTGTACCTGCTGGGAACAGACGCCAGTGCTATTTGTCCTGTGTATGGCAATGGCAGCGCAATAGAGACTCTTCTTACCAGAAAACAACTCTTGCTTGTAGGATCAGAAACTGCATGTGATTCAACTCCATTTAGGACTGGGAAACAAAAGCTGGCTCACCTTACAAGAAACACACTCTGCTTTCGAGAAAAGAGCACTCTTCTACTCTACTGTGTTTCCTATAGGGCCAGAACAGTGAGCTTGCTCAGAACAAAACAACTGTGCTTCCTTCACACGGGCCATATCTAGTTCAACTCTGCTTAGGAAACTGACAAGAACAGTAGCTCCTCTTCAGTCTGATACACTGTACTTGCTGGGAACAGACGCGAATCCTATTTGCACTGTGTATGTCAATGGGAGCACAATAGTGACTTTCCTTACCAGAAAACAACTCTTGCTCGTAAGACCAGAAACTGCATGAGATTCAACTCCATTTAGGACTGGGAAACAAATGCTAGCTCGCCTTACATGAAACACACTCTGCTTTTGAGAAAAGAGCACTCTTCTACTCTACTGTTTTTCCTATGGGGTCCGAACAGTGAGCTTGCTCAGAACAAAAGAACTGTGCTTCCTACACACACGGGCCATATCTAGTTCAATTCTGCTTAGGAACCTGACAAGAACAGTAGATCCTCTTCTGTACAATACACTGTACTTGCAGGGAACAGACGCAAGTGCTATTTGTCCTGTGTATGGCAATGGCAGCGCAATAGTGACTCTTCTTACCATAAAACAACCCTTGCTCGTAGGATTGGAAACTGCATGTGATTCAACTCCATTTAGGACTGGGAAACAAACGCTAGCTCGACTTACAAGAAACACACTCTGCTTTAGGGAAAAGAGCACTCTTCTAATCTATTGTGTTTCCTATAGGGCCAGAACAGTGAGCTTGCTCAGAACAAAAGAACTGTGCTTCCTACACACGGGCCATATCTAGTTCAACTCTGCTTAGGAAACTGACAAGAACAATAGCTCCTCTTCCTTCCAATACACTGTACTTGCAGGGAACAGACACGATTGCTATTTGCACTGTGTATGGCAATTGGAGCACAATAGTGACTTGTCTTACCAGAAAACAACTCTTGCTCGTAGGACAAAAAATTGCATGTGACTCAACTCCATTTAGGACCAGGAAACAAACGCTAGCTCGACTTCCGAGAAACACACTCTGCTTTTGAGAAAAGAGCATTCTTCTACTCTACTGTGTTTCCTATAGAGCCAGAAGATTGAACTTGCTCAGAACATGAAGACTGTGCTTCCTACACACACGGCCATATCTAGTTCAATTCTGCTTAGGAACCTGACAAGAACAGTAGATCCTCTTCTGTACAATACACTGTACTTGCTGGGAACAGACGCCAGTGCTATTTGTCCTGTGTATGGCAATGGCAGTGCAATAGTGACTCTTCTTATCATAAAACAACTCTTGCTCCTAGGACTAGAAACTGCATGTGATTCATCTCCATTTAGGACTGGGAAACAAAAGCTGGCTCACCTTACAAGAAACACAATCTGCTTTAGAGAAAAGAGCACTCTTATACTCTACTGTGTTTCCTATGGGGTCCGAACATTGAGCTTGCTCAGAACAAAAGAACTGTGCTTCCTACACACATGGCCATATCTAGTTCAATTCTGCTTAGGAACCTGACAAGAACAGTAGATCCTCTATAGTCCAATACACTGTACCTGCTGGGAACAGACGCCAGTGCTATTTGTCCTGTGTATGGCAATGGCAGCGCAATAGAGACTCTTCTTACCAGAAAACAACTCTTGCTTGTAGGATCAGAAACTGCATGTGATTCAACTCCATTTAGGACTGGGAAACAAAAGCTGGCTCACCTTACAAGAAACACACTCTGCTTTCGAGAAAAGAGCACTCTTCTACTCTACTGTGTTTCCTATAGGGCCAGAACAGTGAGCTTGCTCAGAACAAAAGAACTGTGCTTCCTTCACACGGGCCATATCTAG
Source organism: Peromyscus eremicus (assembly GCF_949786415.1). Classification (NCBI taxonomy): domain Eukaryota; kingdom Metazoa; phylum Chordata; class Mammalia; order Rodentia; family Cricetidae; genus Peromyscus; species Peromyscus eremicus. The sequence goes on along the minus strand of NW_026734318.1, from coordinate 729,708 downwards.
TTCAACTCTGCTTAGGAAACTGACAAGAACAGTAGCTCCTCTTCAGTCCGATACACTGTACTTGCTGGGAACAGACGCGAATGCTATTTGCACTGTGTATGTCAATGGGAGCACAATAGTGACTTTCCTTACCAGAAAACAACTCTTGCTCGTAAGACCAGAAACTGCATGAGATTCAACTCCATTTAGGACTGGGAAACAAATGCTAGCTCGCCTTACATGAAACACACTCTGCTTTTGAGAAAAGAGCACTCTTCTACTCTACTGTTTTTCCTATGGGGTCCGAACAGTGAGCTTGCTCATAACAAAAGAACTGTGCTTCCTACACACACGGGCCATATCTAGTTCAATTCTGCTTAGGAACCTGACAAGAACAGTAGATCCTCTTCTGTACAATACACTGTACTTGCTGGGAACAGACGCAAGTGCTATTTGTCCTGTGTATGGCAATGGCAGCGCAATAGTGACTCTTCTTACCATAAAACAACCCTTGCACGTAGGATTGGAAACTGCATGTGATTCAACTCCATTTAGGACTTGGAAACAAACGCTAGCTCGACTTACAAGAAACACACTCTGCTTTAGGTAAAAGAGCACTCTTCTAATCTATTGTATTTCCTATAGGGCCAGAACAGTGAGCTTGCTCAGAACAAAAGAACTTTGCTCTTACACACGGGCCATAACTAGTTCAACTCTGCTTAGGAAACTGACAAGAACAGTAGCTCCTCTTCAGTCCGATACACTGTACTTGCTGGGAACATACACGAGTGCTATTTGCACTGTGTATGGCAATGGGAGTGCAATAGTGACTTTCCTTACCAGAAAACAACTCTTGCTCGTAGTACCAGAAACTGCATGTGATTCAACTCCATTTAGCACTGGGAAACAAATGCTAGCTTGCCTTACAAGAAACAAACTCTGCTTTTGAGAAAAGAGCACTCTTCTACTCTACTGTGTTTCCTATGGGGTCCGAACAGTGAGCTTGCTCAGAACAAAAGAACTGTGCTTTCTACACACATGGGCCATATCTAGTTCAACTCTGCTTAGGAAAGAAACAAGAACAGTAGCTCCTCTTCAGTCCAATACACTGTACTTGCGGGGAACAGACGCGAGTGCTATTTGCACTGTGTATGGCATTGGAGCACAATAGTGACTCGTCTTACCAGAAAACAACTCTTGCTCGTAGGACAAAAAACTGCATGTGACTCAACTCCATTGAGGACTGGGAAACAAACGCTAGCTCGACTTACAAGAAACACACTCTGCTTTTGAGAAAAGAGCACTCTTCTACTCTACTGTGTTTCCTATGGGGTCCGAACACTGAGCTTGCTCAGAACAAAAGAACTGTGCTTCCTACACACACGGCCATATCTAGTTCAATTCTGCTTAGGAACCTGACAAGAACAATAGATCCTCTTCAGTCCAATACACTGTACTTGCTGGGAACAGACGCCAGTGCTATTTGTCCTGTGTATGGCAATGGCAGCGCAATAGTGACTCTTCTTACCAGAAAACAACTCTTGCTTGTAGGACCAGAAACTGCATGTGATTCAACTCAATTTAGGACTGGGAAACATAAGCTAGCTCACCTTACAAGAAACACACTCTGCTTTAGATAAAAGAGCACTCTTCTACTCTACTGTGTTTCCTATAGGGCCAGAACAGTGAGCTTGCTCAGAACAAAAGAACTTTGCTTCCTACACACGGGCCATATCTAGTTCAACTCTGCTTAGGAAACTGACAAGAACAGTAGCTCCTCTTCAGTCCGATACACTGTACTTGCTGGGAACAGACGCGAGTGCTATTTGCACTGTGTATGTCAATGGGAGTACAATAGTGACTTTCCTTACCAGAAAACAACTCTTGCTCGTAAGACCAGAAACTGCAAGAGATTCAACTCCATTTAGGACTGGGAAACAAACGCTAGCTCGCCTTACATGAAACACAGTCTGCTTTTGAGAAAAGAGCACTCTTCTACTCTACTGTGTTTCCTATGGGGTCCGAACTGTGAGTTTGCTCAGAACAAAAGAACTGTGCTTCCTACACACATGGGCCATATCTAGTTCAACTCTGCTTAGGAAACTGACAAGAACAATAGCTCCTCTTCCTTCCAATACACTGTACTTGCAGGGAACAGACGCGAGAGCTATTTGCACTGTGTATAGCAATTGGAGCACAATAGTGACTTGTCTTACCAGAAAACATCTCTTGCTCGTAGGACAAAATAACTGCATGTGACTCAACTCCATTTAGGACTAGGAAACAAACACTAGCTCGCCTTACAAGAAACACACTCTGCTTTTGAGAAAAGAGCACTCTTCTACTCTACTGTGTTTCCTAAAGAGCCAGAAGAGTGAACTTGCTCAGAACATTAGAACTGTGCTTCCTACACACACGGCCATATCTAGTTCAATTCTGCTTAGGAACCTGACAAGAACAGTAGATCCTCTTCTGTACAATACACTGTACTTGCTGGGAACAGACGCCAGTGCTATTTGTCCTGTGTATGGCAATGGCAGCGCAATAGTGACTCTTCTTACCATAAAACAACTCTTGCTCGTAGGACTAGAAACTGCATGTGATTCAACTCCATTTAGGACTGGGAAACAAACGCTAGCTTGCCTTACAAGAAACACACTCTACTATAGGGAAAAGAGCACTCTTCTACTCTATTGTGTTTCCTATAGGGCCAGAACAGTGAGCTTGCTCAGAACAAAAGAACTGTTCTTCCTACACACGGGCCATATCTAGTTCAACTCTGCTTAGGAAACTGACAAGAACAGTAGCTCCTCTTCAGTCCGATACACTGTACTTGCTGGGAACAGACGCGAATGCTATTTGCACTGTGTATGTCAATGGGAGCACAATAGTGACTTTCCTTACCAGAAAACAACTCTTGCTCGTAAGACCAGAAACTGCATGAGATTCAACTCCATTTAGGACTGGGAAACAAATGCTAGCTCGCCTTACATGAAACACACTCTGCTTTTGAGAAAAGAGCACTCTTCTACTCTACTGTTTTTCCTATGGGGTCCGAACAGTGAGCTTGCTCAGAACAAAAGAACTGTGCTTCCTACACACACGGGCCATATCTAGTTCAACTCTGCTTAGTAAACTGACAAGAACAATAGGTCCTCTTCCTTCCAATACACTGTACTTCAGGGAACAGACGCGAATGCTATTTGCACTGTGTATGTCAATTGGAGCACAATAGTGTCTTGTCTTACCAGAAAACAACTCTTGCTCGTAGGACAAAAAACTGCATGTGACTCAACTCCATTTAGGACTAGGAAACAAACGCTAGCTCGACTTCCAAGAAACACACTCTGCTTTTGAGAAAAGAGCACTCTTCTACTCTACTGTGTTTCCTATGGGGTCTGAACAGTGAGCTTGCTCAGAACAAAAGAACTGTGCTTTCTACACACACGGGCCATATCTAGTTCAACTCTGCTTAGGAAACAAACAAGAACAGTAGCTCCTCTTCAGTCCGATACACTGTACTTGCAGGGAACAGACGCGAGTGCTATTTGCACTGTGTATGGCATTGGAGCACAATAGTGACTCGTCTTACCAGAAAACAACTCTTGCTCGTAGGACAAAAAACTGCATGTGACTCAACTCCATTGAGGACTGGGAAACAAACGCTAGCTCGGCTTACAAGAAACACACTCTGCTTTTGAGAAAAGAGCACTCTTCTACTCTACTGTGTTTCCTATGGGGTCCGAACAGTGAGCTTGATCAGAACAAAAGAACTGTGCTTCCTACACACACGGGCCATATCTAGTTCAATTCTGCTTAGGAACCTGACAAGAACAGTAGATCCTCTTCAGTCCAATACACTGTACTTGCTGGGAACAGACGCCAGTGCTATTTGTCCTGTGTATGGCAATGGCAGCGCAATAGTGACTCTTCTTACCATAAAACAACCCTTGCTCGTAGGATTGGAAACTGCATGTGACTCAACTCCATTGAGGACTGGGAAACAAACGCTAGCTCGGCTTACAAGAAACACACTCTGCTTTTGATAAAAGAGCACTCTTCTACTCTACTGTGTTTCCTATGGGGTCCGAACAGTGAGCTTGCTCAGAACAAAAGAACTGTGCTTTCTACACACGGGCCATATCTAGTTCAACTCTGCTTAGGAAACAAACAAGAACAGTAGCTCCTCTTCAGTCCAATACACTGTACTTGCTGGGAACAGACGCCAGTGCTATTTGTCCTGTGCATGGCAATGGCAGCGCAATAGTGACTCTTCTTACCAGAAAACAACTCTTGCTCGTAGGACCAGAAACTGCATATGATTCAACTCCATTTAGGACTGGGAAACAAATGCTAGCTCGCCTTACAAGAAACACACTCTGCTTTTGAGAAAAGAGCACTCTTCTACTCTACTGTGTTTCCTATGGTGTCCGAACAGTGAGCTTGCTCAGAACAAAAGAACTGCGCTTTCTACACACATGGGCCATATCTAGTTCAACTCTGCTTAGGAAACAAACAAGAACAGTAGCTCCTCTTCAGTCCAATACACTGTACTTGCGGGGAACAGACGCGAGTGCTATTTGCACTGTGTATGGCATTGGAGCACAATAGTGACTCGTCTTACCAGAAAACAACTTTTGCTCGTAGGACAAAAAACTGCATGTGACTCAACTCCATTGAGGACTGGGAAACAAATGCTAGCTCGACTTACAAGAAACAAACTCTGCTTTTGAGAAAAGAGCACTCTTCTACTCTACTGTGTTTCCTATGGGGTCCGAACAGTGAGCTTGCTCAGAACAAAAGAACTGAGCTTCCTACACAAGGGCCATATCTAGTTCAACTCTGCTTAGGAAACTGACAAGAACAGTAGCTCCTCTTCAGTAGGATACACTGTACTTGCTGGGAACAGACGCGAGTGCTATTTGCACTGTGTATGTCAATGGGAGCGCAATAGTGACTTTCCTTACCAGAAACCAACTCTTGCTCGTAAGACCAGAAACTGCATGAGATTCAACTCCATTTATGACTGGGAAACAAGTGCTAGCTCGCCTTACATGAAACACACTCTGCTTTTGAGAAAAGAGCACTCTTCTACTCTACTGTGTTTCCTATGGGTTCTGAACAGTGAGCTTGCTCAGAACAAAAGAACTGTGCTTCCTACACACATGGGCCATATCTAGTTCAACTCTGCTTAGGAAACTGACAAGAACAATAGCCCCTTTTCCTTCCAATACACTGTACTTGCAGGGAACAGACGCGAGAGCTATTTGCATTGTGTATGGCAATTGGAGCACAATAGTGACTTGTCTTACCAGAAAACAACTCTTGCTCGTAGGACAAAAAACTGCATGTGACTCAACTCCATTTAGGACTAGGAAACAAACGCTAGCTCGACTTCCAAGAAACACACTCTGCTTTTGAGAAAAGAGCACTCTTCTACTCTACTGTGTTTCCTATAGAGCCAGAAGAGTGTACTTGCTCAGAACATTAGAACTGTGCTTCCTACACACACGGCCATATCTAGTTCAATTCTGCTTAGGAACCTGACAAAAACAGTAGATCCTCTTCTGTACAATACACTGTACTTGCTGGGAACAGACGCCAGTGCTATTTGTCCTGTGTATGGCAATGGCAGTGCAATAGTGACTCTTCTTACCAGAAAACAACTCTTGCTTGTAGGACCAGAAACTGCATGTGATTCAACTCCATTTAGGACTGGGAAACAAAAGCTAGCTCAACTTACTAGAAACACACTCTGCTTTAGAGAAAAGAGCACTCTTCTACTCTACTGTGTTTCCTATAGGGCCAGAACAATGAGCTTGCTCAGAACAAAAGAACTGTGCTTCCTACACACGGGCCATATCTAGTTCAACTCTGCTTAGGAAACTGACAAGAACAGTAGCTCCTCTTCAGTCCGATACACTGTACTTGCTGGTAACTGACGCGAGTGCTATTTGCACTGTGTATGTCAATGGGAGCGCAATAGTGACTTTCCTTACCAGAAAACAACTCTTGCTCGTAAGACCAGAAACTGCATGAGATTCAACTCCATTTAGGACTGGGAAACAAATGCTAGCTCGCCTTACATGAAACACACTCTGCTTTTGAGAAAAGAGCACTCTTCTACTCTACTGTTTTTCCTATGGGGTCCGAACAGTGAGCTTGCTCAGAACAAAAGAACTGTGCTTCCTACACACACGGGCCATATCTAGTTCAACTCTGCTTAGTAAACTGACAAGAACAATAGGTCCTCTTCCTTCCAATACACTGTACTTCAGGGAACAGACGCGAATGCTATTTGCACTGTGTATGTCAATTGGAGCACAATAGTGTCTTGTCTTACCAGAAAACAACTCTTGCTCGTAGGACAAAAAACTGCATGTGACTCAACTCCATTTAGGACTAGGAAACAAACGCTAGCTCGACTTCCAAGAAACACACTCTGCTTTTGAGAAAAGAGCACTCTTCTACTCTACTGTGTTTCCTATGGGGTCTGAACAGTGAGCTTGCTCAGAACAAAAGAACTGTGCTTTCTACACACACGGGCCATATCTAGTTCAACTCTGCTTAGGAAACAAACAAGAACAGTAGCTCCTCTTCAGTCCGATACACTGTACTTGCAGGGAACAGACGCGAGTGCTATTTGCACTGTGTATGGCATTGGAGCACAATAGTGACTCGTCTTACCAGAAAACAACTCTTGCTCGTAGGACAAAAAACTGCATGTGACTCAACTCCATTGAGGACTGGGAAACAAACGCTAGCTCGGCTTACAAGAAACACACTCTGCTTTTGAGAAAAGAGCACTCTTCTACTCTACTGTGTTTCCTATGGGGTCCGAACAGTGAGCTTGATCAGAACAAAAGAACTGTGCTTCCTACACACACGGGCCATATCTAGTTCAATTCTGCTTAGGAACCTGACAAGAACAGTAGATCCTCTTCAGTCCAATACACTGTACTTGCTGGGAACAGACGCCAGTGCTATTTGTCCTGTGTATGGCAATGGCAGCGCAATAGTGACTCTTCTTACCATAAAACAACCCTTGCTCGTAGGATTGGAAACTGCATGTGATTCAACTCCATTTAGGACTGGGAAACAAACGCTAGCTCGACTTACAAGAAACACACTCTGCTTTAGGGAAAAGAGCACTCTTCTACTCTACTGTGTTTCCTATAGGGCCAGAACAGTGAGCTTGCTCAGAACAAAAGAACTGTGCTTCCTAAACACGCGCCATAACTAGTTCAACTCTGCTTAGGAAACTGACAAGAACAGTAGCTCCTCTTCAGTCCGATACACTGTACTTGCTGGGAACAGACACGAGTGCTATTTGCACTGTGTATGGCAATGGGAGTACAATAGTGACTTTCCTTACCAGAAAACAACTCTTGCTCGTAGGACCAGAAACTGCATATGATTCAACTCCATTTAGGACTGGGAAACAAATGCTAGCTCGCCTTACAAGAAACACACTCTGCTTTTGAGAAAAGAGCACTCTTCTACTCTACTGTGTTTCCTATGGTGTCCGAACAGTGAGCTTGCTCAGAACAAAAGAACTGCGCTTTCTACACACATGGGCCATATCTAGTTCAACTCTGCTTAGGAAACAAACAAGAACAGTAGCTCCTCTTCAGTCCAATACACTGTACTTGCGGGGAACAGACGCGAGTGCTATTTGCACTGTGTATGGCATTGGAGCACAATAGTGACTCGTCTTACCAGAAAACAACTTTTGCTCGTAGGACAAAAAACTGCATGTGACTCAACTCCATTGAGGACTGGGAAACAAATGCTAGCTCGACTTACAAGAAACAAACTCTGCTTTTGAGAAAAGAGCACTCTTCTACTCTACTGTGTTTCCTATGGGGTCCGAACAGTGAGCTTGCTCAGAACAAAAGAACTGAGCTTCCTACACAAGGGCCATATCTAGTTCAACTCTGCTTAGGAAACTGACAAGAACAGTAGCTCCTCTTCAGTAGGATACACTGTACTTGCTGGGAACAGACGCGAGTGCTATTTGCACTGTGTATGTCAATGGGAGCGCAATAGTGACTTTCCTTACCAGAAACCAACTCTTGCTCGTAAGACCAGAAACTGCATGAGATTCAACTCCATTTATGACTGGGAAACAAGTGCTAGCTCGCCTTACATGAAACACACTCTGCTTTTGAGAAAAGAGCACTCTTCTACTCTACTGTGTTTCCTATGGGTTCTGAACAGTGAGCTTGCTCAGAACAAAAGAACTGTGCTTCCTACACACATGGGCCATATCTAGTTCAACTCTGCTTAGGAAACTGACAAGAACAATAGCCCCTTTTCCTTCCAATACACTGTACTTGCAGGGAACAGACGCGAGAGCTATTTGCATTGTGTATGGCAATTGGAGCACAATAGTGACTTGTCTTACCAGAAAACAACTCTTGCTCGTAGGACAAAAAACTGCATGTGACTCAACTCCATTTAGGACTAGGAAACAAACGCTAGCTCGACTTCCAAGAAACACACTCTGCTTTTGAGAAAAGAGCACTCTTCTACTCTACTGTGTTTCCTATAGAGCCAGAAGAGTGTACTTGCTCAGAACATTAGAACTGTGCTTCCTACACACACGGCCATATCTAGTTCAATTCTGCTTAGGAACCTGACAAAAACAGTAGATCCTCTTCTGTACAATACACTGTACTTGCTGGGAACAGACGCCAGTGCTATTTGTCCTGTGTATGGCAATGGCAGTGCAATAGTGACTCTTCTTACCAGAAAACAACTCTTGCTTGTAGGACCAGAAACTGCATGTGATTCAACTCCATTTAGGACTGGGAAACAAAAGCTAGCTCAACTTACTAGAAACACACTCTGCTTTAGAGAAAAGAGCACTCTTCTACTCTACTGTGTTTCCTATAGGGCCAGAACAATGAGCTTGCTCAGAACAAAAGAACTGTGCTTCCTACACACGGGCCATATCTAGTTCAACTCTGCTTAGGAAACTGACAAGAACAGTAGCTCCTCTTCAGTCCGATACACTGTACTTGCTGGGAACTGACGCGAGTGCTATTTGCACTGTGTATGTCAATGGGAGCACAATAGTGACTTTCCTTACCAGAAAACAACTCTTGCTCGTAAGACCAGAAACTGCATGAGATTCAACTCCATTTAGGACTGGGAAACAAATGCTAGCTCGCTTTACATGAAACACACTCTGCTTTTGAGAAAAGAGCACTCTTCTACTCTACTGTGTTTCCTATGGGTTCCGAACAGTGAGCTTGCTCAGAACAAAAGAACTGTGCTTCCTACACACACGGGCCATATCTAGTTCAACTCTGCTTAGTAAACTGACAAGAACAATAGGTCCTCTTCCTTCCAATACACTGTACTTGCAGGGAACAGACGCGAGTGCTATTTGCACTGTGTATGGCAATTGGAGCACATAGTGACTTGTCTTACCAGAAAACAACTCTTGCTCGTAGGACAAAAAACTGCATGTGACTCAACTCCATTTAGGACTAGGAAACAAACGCTAGCTCGACTTCCAAGAAACACACTCTGCTTTTGAGAAAAGAGCACTCTTCTACTCTACTGTGTTTCCTATAGAGCCAGAAGAGTGAACTTGCTCAGAACATTAGAACTGTGCTTTCTACACACACGGCCATATCTAGTTCAATTCTGCTTAGGAACCTGACAAGAACAGTAGATCCTCTTCTGTACAATACACTGTACTTGCTGGGAACAGACGCCAGTGCTATTTGTCCTATGTATGGCAATGGCAGTGCAATAGTGACTCTTCTTACCATAAAACAACTCTTGCTCGTAGGACAAAAAACTGCATGTGATTCAACTCCATTTAGGACTGGGAAACAAACGCTAGCTTGCCTTACAAGAAAGACACTCTACTATAGGGAAAAGAGCACTCTTCTACTCTGTTGTGTTTCCTATAGGGCCAGAACAGTGAGCTTGCTCAGAACAAAAGAACTGTGCTTCCTACACAGGCGCCATATCTAGTTCAACTCTGCTTAGGAAACTGACAAGAACAGTAGCTCCTCTTCAGTCCGATACACTGTACTTGCTGGGAACAGACGCGAATGCTATTTGCACTGTGTATGTCAATGGGAGCACAATAGTGACTTTCCTTACCAGAAAACAACTCTTGCTCGTAAGACCAGAAACTGCATGAGATTCAACTCCATTTAGGACTGGGAAACAAATGCTAGCTCGCCTTACATGAAACACACTCTGCTTTTGAGAAAAGAGCACTCTTCTACTCTACTGTGTTTCCTATGGGGTCCGAACAGTGAGCTTGCTCAGAACAAAAGAACTGAGCTTCCTACACAAGGGCCATATCTAGTTCAACTCTGCTTAGGAAACTGACAAGAACAGTAGCTCCTCTTCAGTAGGATACACTGTACTTGCTGGGAACAGACGCGAGTGCTATTTGCACTGTGTATGTCAATGGGAGCGCAATAGTGACTTTCCTTACCAGAAACCAACTCTTGCTCGTAAGACCAGAAACTGCATGAGATTCAACTCCATTTATGACTGGGAAACAAGTGCTAGCTCGCCTTACATGAAACACACTCTGCTTTTGAGAAAAGAGCACTCTTCTACTCTACTGTGTTTCCTATGGGTTCTGAACAGTGAGCTTGCTCAGAACAAAAGAACTGTGCTTCCTACACACATGGGCCATATCTAGTTCAACTCTGCTTAGGAAACTGACAAGAACAATAGCCCCTTTTCCTTCCAATACACTGTACTTGCAGGGAACAGACGCGAGAGCTATTTGCATTGTGTATGGCAATTGGAGCACAATAGTGACTTGTCTTACCAGAAAACAACTCTTGCTCGTAGGACAAAAAACTGCATGTGACTCAACTCCATTTAGGACTAGGAAACAAACGCTAGCTCGACTTCCAAGAAACACACTCTGCTTTTGAGAAAAGAGCACTCTTCTACTCTACTGTGTTTCCTATAGAGCCAGAAGAGTGTACTTGCTCAGAACATTAGAACTGTGCTTCCTACACACACGGCCATATCTAGTTCAATTCTGCTTAGGAACCTGACAAAAACAGTAGATCCTCTTCTGTACAATACACTGTACTTGCTGGGAACAGACGCCAGTGCTATTTGTCCTGTGTATGGCAATGGCAGTGCAATAGTGACTCTTCTTACCAGAAAACAACTCTTGCTTGTAGGACCAGAAACTGCATGTGATTCAACTCCATTTAGGACTGGGAAACAAAAGCTAGCTCAACTTACTAGAAACACACTCTGCTTTAGAGAAAAGAGCACTCTTCTACTCTACTGTGTTTCCTATAGGGCCAGAACAATGAGCTTGCTCAGAACAAAAGAACTGTGCTTCCTACACACGGGCCATATCTAGTTCAACTCTGCTTAGGAAACTGACAAGAACAGTAGCTCCTCTTCAGTCCGATACACTGTACTTGCTGGGAACTGACGCGAGTGCTATTTGCACTGTGTATGTCAATGGGAGCACAATAGTGACTTTCCTTACCAGAAAACAACTCTTGCTCGTAAGACCAGAAACTGCATGAGATTCAACTCCATTTAGGACTGGGAAACAAATGCTAGCTCGCTTTACATGAAACACACTCTGCTTTTGAGAAAAGAGCACTCTTCTACTCTACTGTGTTTCCTATGGGTTCCGAACAGTGAGCTTGCTCAGAACAAAAGAACTGTGCTTCCTACACACACGGGCCATATCTAGTTCAACTCTGCTTAGTAAACTGACAAGAACAATAGGTCCTCTTCCTTCCAATACACTGTACTTGCAGGGAACAGACGCGAGTGCTATTTGCACTGTGTATGGCAATTGGAGCACATAGTGACTTGTCTTACCAGAAAACAACTCTTGCTCGTAGGACAAAAAACTGCATGTGACTCAACTCCATTTAGGACTAGGAAACAAACGCTAGCTCGACTTCCAAGAAACACACTCTGCTTTTGAGAAAAGAGCACTCTTCTACTCTACTGTGTTTCCTATAGAGCCAGAAGAGTGAACTTGCTCAGAACATTAGAACTGTGCTTTCTACACACACGGCCATATCTAGTTCAATTCTGCTTAGGAACCTGACAAGAACAGTAGATCCTCTTCTGTACAATACACTGTACTTGCTGGGAACAGACGCCAGTGCTATTTGTCCTATGTATGGCAATGGCAGTGCAATAGTGACTCTTCTTACCATAAAACAACTCTTGCTCGTAGGACAAAAAACTGCATGTGATTCAACTCCATTTAGGACTGGGAAACAAACGCTAGCTTGCCTTACAAGAAAGACACTCTACTATAGGGAAAAGAGCACTCTTCTACTCTGTTGTGTTTCCTATAGGGCCAGAACAGTGAGCTTGCTCAGAACAAAAGAACTGTGCTTCCTACACAGGCGCCATATCTAGTTCAACTCTGCTTAGGAAACTGACAAGAACAGTAGCTCCTCTTCAGTCCGATACACTGTACTTGCTGGGAACAGACGCGAATGCTATTTGCACTGTGTATGTCAATGGGAGCACAATAGTGACTTTCCTTACCAGAAAACAACTCTTGCTCGTAAGACCAGAAACTGCATGAGATTCAACTCCATTTAGGACTGGGAAACAAATGCTAGCTCGCCTTACATGAAACACACTCTGCTTTTGAGAAAAGAGCACTCTTCTACTCTACTGTGTTTCCTATGGGGTCCGAACAGTGAGCTTGCTCAGAACAAAAGAACTGAGCTTCCTACACAAGGGCCATATCTAGTTCAACTCTGCTTAGGAAACTGACAAGAACAGTAGCTCCTCTTCAGTAGGATACACTGTACTTGCTGGGAACAGACGCGAGTGCTATTTGCACTGTGTATGTCAATGGGAGCGCAATAGTGACTTTCCTTACCAGAAACCAACTCTTGCTCGTAAGACCAGAAACTGCATGAGATTCAACTCCATTTATGACTGGGAAACAAGTGCTAGCTCGCCTTACATGAAACACACTCTGCTTTTGAGAAAAGAGCACTCTTCTACTCTACTGTGTTTCCTATGGGTTCTGAACAGTGAGCTTGCTCAGAACAAAAGAACTGTGCTTCCTACACACATGGGCCATATCTAGTTCAACTCTGCTTAGGAAACTGACAAGAACAATAGCCCCTTTTCCTTCCAATACACTGTACTTGCAGGGAACAGACGCGAGAGCTATTTGCATTGTGTATGGCAATTGGAGCACAATAGTGACTTGTCTTACCAGAAAACAACTCTTGCTCGTAGGACAAAAAACTGCATGTGACTCAACTCCATTTAGGACTAGGAAACAAACGCTAGCTCGACTTCCAAGAAACACACTCTGCTTTTGAGAAAAGAGCACTCTTCTACTCTACTGTGTTTCCTATAGAGCCAGAAGAGTGTACTTGCTCAGAACATTAGAACTGTGCTTCCTACACACACGGCCATATCTAGTTCAATTCTGCTTAGGAACCTGACAAAAACAGTAGATCCTCTTCTGTACAATACACTGTACTTGCTGGGAACAGACGCCAGTGCTATTTGTCCTGTGTATGGCAATGGCAGTGCAATAGTGACTCTTCTTACCAGAAAACAACTCTTGCTTGTAGGACCAGAAACTGCATGTGATTCAACTCCATTTAGGACTGGGAAACAAAAGCTAGCTCAACTTACTAGAAACACACTCTGCTTTAGAGAAAAGAGCACTCTTCTACTCTACTGTGTTTCCTATAGGGCCAGAACAATGAGCTTGCTCAGAACAAAAGAACTGTGCTTCCTACACACGGGCCATATCTAGTTCAACTCTGCTTAGGAAACTGACAAGAACAGTAGCTCCTCTTCAGTCCGATACACTGTACTTGCTGGGAACAGACGCCAGTGCTATTTGCACTGTGTATGTCAATGGGAGCGCAATAGTGACTTTCCTTACCAGAAAACAACTCTTGCTCGTAAGACCAGAAACTGCATGAGATTCAACTCCATTTAGGACTGGGAAACAAATGCTAGCTCGCTTTACATGAAACACACTCTGCTTTTGAGAAAAGAGCACTCTTCTACTCTACTGTGTTTCCTATGGGTTCCGAACAGTGAGCTTGCTCAGAACAAAAGAACTGTGCTTCCTACACACACGGGCCATATCTAGTTCAACTCTGCTTAGTAAACTGACAAGAACAATAGGTCCTCTTCCTTCCAATACACTGTACTTGCAGGGAACAGACGCGAGTGCTATTTGCACTGTGTATGGCAATTGGAGCACATAGTGACTTGTCTTACCAGAAAACAACTCTTGCTCGTAGGACAAAAAACTGCATGTGACTCAACTCCATTTAGGACTAGGAAACAAACGCTAGCTCGACTTCCAAGAAACACACTCTGCTTTTGAGAAAAGAGCACTCTTCTACTCTACTGTGTTTCCTATAGAGCCAGAAGAGTGAACTTGCTCAGAACATTAGAACTGTGCTTTCTACACACACGGCCATATCTAGTTCAATTCTGCTTAGGAACCTGACAAGAACAGTAGATCCTCTTCTGTACAATACACTGTACTTGCTGGGAACAGACGCCAGTGCTATTTGTCCTATGTATGGCAATGGCAGTGCAATAGTGACTCTTCTTACCATAAAACAACTCTTGCTCGTAGGACAAAAAACTGCATGTGATTCAACTCCATTTAGGACTGGGAAACAAACGCTAGCTTGCCTTACAAGAAAGACACTCTACTATAGGGAAAAGAGCACTCTTCTACTCTGTTGTGTTTCCTATAGGGCCAGAACAGTGAGCTTGCTCAGAACAAAAGAACTGTGCTTCCTACACAGGCGCCATATCTAGTTCAACTCTGCTTAGGAAACTGACAAGAACAGTAGCTCCTCTTCAGTCCGATACACTGTACTTGCTGGGAACAGACGCGAATGCTATTTGCACTGTGTATGTCAATGGGAGCACAATAGTGACTTTCCTTACCAGAAAACAACTCTTGCTCGTAAGACCAGAAACTGCATGAGATTCAACTCCATTTAGGACTGGGAAACAAATGCTAGCTCGCCTTACATGAAACACACTCTGCTTTTGAGAAAAGAGCACTCTTCTACTCTACTGTGTTTCCTATGGGGTCCGAACAGTGAGCTTGCTCAGAACAAAAGAACTGAGCTTCCTACACAAGGGCCATATCTAGTTCAACTCTGCTTAGGAAACTGACAAGAACAGTAGCTCCTCTTCAGTAGGATACACTGTACTTGCTGGGAACAGACGCGAGTGCTATTTGCACTGTGTATGTCAATGGGAGCGCAATAGTGACTTTCCTTACCAGAAACCAACTCTTGCTCGTAAGACCAGAAACTGCATGAGATTCAACTCCATTTATGACTGGGAAACAAGTGCTAGCTCGCCTTACATGAAACACACTCTGCTTTTGAGAAAAGAGCACTCTTCTACTCTACTGTGTTTCCTATGGGTTCTGAACAGTGAGCTTGCTCAGAACAAAAGAACTGTGCTTCCTACACACATGGGCCATATCTAGTTCAACTCTGCTTAGGAAACTGACAAGAACAATAGCCCCTTTTCCTTCCAATACACTGTACTTGCAGGGAACAGACGCGAGAGCTATTTGCATTGTGTATGGCAATTGGAGCACAATAGTGACTTGTCTTACCAGAAAACAACTCTTGCTCGTAGGACAAAAAACTGCATGTGACTCAACTCCATTTAGGACTAGGAAACAAACGCTAGCTCGACTTCCAAGAAACACACTCTGCTTTTGAGAAAAGAGCACTCTTCTACTCTACTGTGTTTCCTATAGAGCCAGAAGAGTGTACTTGCTCAGAACATTAGAACTGTGCTTCCTACACACACGGCCATATCTAGTTCAATTCTGCTTAGGAACCTGACAAAAACAGTAGATCCTCTTCTGTACAATACACTGTACTTGCTGGGAACAGACGCCAGTGCTATTTGTCCTGTGTATGGCAATGGCAGTGCAATAGTGACTCTTCTTACCAGAAAACAACTCTTGCTTGTAGGACCAGAAACTGCATGTGATTCAACTCCATTTAGGACTGGGAAACAAAAGCTAGCTCAACTTACTAGAAACACACTCTGCTTTAGAGAAAAGAGCACTCTTCTACTCTACTGTGTTTCCTATAGGGCCAGAACAATGAGCTTGCTCAGAACAAAAGAACTGTGCTTCCTACACACGGGCCATATCTAGTTCAACTCTGCTTAGGAAACTGACAAGAACAGTAGCTCCTCTTCAGTCCGATACACTGTACTTGCTGGGAACTGACGCGAGTGCTATTTGCACTGTGTATGTCAATGGGAGCGCAATAGTGACTTTCCTTACCAGAAAACAACTCTTGCTCGTAAGACCAGAAACTGCATGAGATTCAACTCCATTTAGGACTGGGAAACAAATGCTAGCTCGCTTTACATGAAACACACTCTGCTTTTGAGAAAAGAGCACTCTTCTACTCTACTGTGTTTCCTATGGGTTCCGAACAGTGAGCTTGCTCAGAACAAAAGAACTGTGCTTCCTACACACACGGGCCATATCTAGTTCAACTCTGCTTAGTAAACTGACAAGAACAATAGGTCCTCTTCCTTCCAATACACTGTACTTGCAGGGAACAGACGCGAGTGCTATTTGCACTGTGTATGGCAATTGGAGCACATAGTGACTTGTCTTACCAGAAAACAACTCTTGCTCGTAGGACAAAAAACTGCATGTGACTCAACTCCATTTAGGACTAGGAAACAAACGCTAGCTCGACTTCCAAGAAACACACTCTGCTTTTGAGAAAAGAGCACTCTTCTACTCTACTGTGTTTCCTATAGAGCCAGAAGAGTGAACTTGCTCAGAACATTAGAACTGTGCTTTCTACACACACGGCCATATCTAGTTCAATTCTGCTTAGGAACCTGACAAGAACAGTAGATCCTCTTCTGTACAATACACTGTACTTGCTGGGAACAGACGCCAGTGCTATTTGTCCTATGTATGGCAATGGCAGTGCAATAGTGACTCTTCTTACCATAAAACAACTCTTGCTCGTAGGACAAAAAACTGCATGTGATTCAACTCCATTTAGGACTGGGAAACAAACGCTAGCTTGCCTTACAAGAAAGACACTCTACTATAGGGAAAAGAGCACTCTTCTACTCTGTTGTGTTTCCTATAGGGCCAGAACAGTGAGCTTGCTCAGAACAAAAGAACTGTGCTTCCTACACATGCGCCATAACTAGTTCAACTCTGCTTAGGAAACTGACAAGAACAGTAGCTCCTCTTCAGTCCGATACACTGTACTTGCTGGGAACAGACGCGAATGCTATTTGCACTGTGTATGTCAATGGGAGCACAATAGTGACTTTCCTTACCAGAAAACAACTCTTGCTCGTAAGACCAGAAACTGCATGAGATTCAACTCCATTTAGGACTGGGAAACAAATGCTAGCTCGCCTTACATGAAACACACTCTGCTTTTGAGAAAAGAGCACTCTTCTACTCTACTGTGTTTCCTATGGGGTCCGAACAGTGAGCTTGCTCATAACAAAAGAACTGAGCTTCCTACACAAGGGCCATATCTAGTTCAACTCTGCTTAGGAAACTGACAAGAACAGTAGCTCCTCTTCAGTAGGATACACTGTACTTGCTGGGAACAGACGCGAGTGCTATTTGCACTGTGTATGTCAATGGGAGCGCAATAGTGACTTTCCTTACCAGAAACCAACTCTTGCTCGTAAGA
The DNA here is from genome assembly GCF_949786415.1 of Peromyscus eremicus. Classification (NCBI taxonomy): domain Eukaryota; kingdom Metazoa; phylum Chordata; class Mammalia; order Rodentia; family Cricetidae; genus Peromyscus; species Peromyscus eremicus. The sequence goes on along the minus strand of NW_026734318.1, from coordinate 712,018 downwards.
CCAGAAACTGCATGAGATTCAACTCCATTTATGACTGGGAAACAAGTGCTAGCTCGCCTTACATGAAACACACTCTGCTTTTGAGAAAAGAGCACTCTTCTACTCTACTGTGTTTCCTATGGGTTCTGAACAGTGAGCTTGCTCAGAACAAAAGAACTGTGCTTCCTACACACATGGGCCATATCTAGTTCAACTCTGCTTAGGAAACTGACAAGAACAATAGCCCCTTTTCCTTCCAATACACTGTACTTGCAGGGAACAGACGCGAGAGCTATTTGCATTGTGTATGGCAATTGGAGCACAATAGTGACTTGTCTTACCAGAAAACAACTCTTGCTCGTAGGACAAAAAACTGCATGTGACTCAACTCCATTTAGGACTAGGAAACAAACGCTAGCTCGACTTCCAAGAAACACACTCTGCTTTTGAGAAAAGAGCACTCTTCTACTCTACTGTGTTTCCTATAGAGCCAGAAGAGTGTACTTGCTCAGAACATTAGAACTGTGCTTCCTACACACACGGCCATATCTAGTTCAATTCTGCTTAGGAACCTGACAAAAACAGTAGATCCTCTTCTGTACAATACACTGTACTTGCTGGGAACAGACGCCAGTGCTATTTGTCCTGTGTATGGCAATGGCAGTGCAATAGTGACTCTTCTTACCAGAAAACAACTCTTGCTTGTAGGACCAGAAACTGCATGTGATTCAACTCCATTTAGGACTGGGAAACAAAAGCTAGCTCAACTTACTAGAAACACACTCTGCTTTAGAGAAAAGAGCACTCTTCTACTCTACTGTGTTTCCTATAGGGCCAGAACAATGAGCTTGCTCAGAACAAAAGAACTGTGCTTCCTACACACGGGCCATATCTAGTTCAACTCTGCTTAGGAAACTGACAAGAACAGTAGCTCCTCTTCAGTCCGATACACTGTACTTGCTGGGAACTGACGCGAGTGCTATTTGCACTGTGTATGTCAATGGGAGCGCAATAGTGACTTTCCTTACCAGAAAACAACTCTTGCTCGTAAGACCAGAAACTGCATGAGATTCAACTCCATTTAGGACTGGGAAACAAATGCTAGCTCGCTTTACATGAAACACACTCTGCTTTTGAGAAAAGAGCACTCTTCTACTCTACTGTGTTTCCTATGGGTTCCGAACAGTGAGCTTGCTCAGAACAAAAGAACTGTGCTTCCTACACACACGGGCCATATCTAGTTCAACTCTGCTTAGTAAACTGACAAGAACAATAGGTCCTCTTCCTTCCAATACACTGTACTTGCAGGGAACAGACGCGAGTGCTATTTGCACTGTGTATGGCAATTGGAGCACATAGTGACTTGTCTTACCAGAAAACAACTCTTGCTCGTAGGACAAAAAACTGCATGTGACTCAACTCCATTTAGGACTAGGAAACAAACGCTAGCTCGACTTCCAAGAAACACACTCTGCTTTTGAGAAAAGAGCACTCTTCTACTCTACTGTGTTTCCTATAGAGCCAGAAGAGTGAACTTGCTCAGAACATTAGATCTGTGCTTTCTACACACACGGCCATATCTAGTTCAATTCTGCTTAGGAACCTGACAAGAACAGTAGATCCTCTTCTGTACAATACACTGTACTTGCTGGGAACAGACGCCAGTGCTATTTGTCCTATGTATGGCAATGGCAGTGCAATAGTGACTCTTCTTACCATAAAACAACTCTTGCTCGTAGGACAAAAAACTGCATGTGATTCAACTCCATTTAGGACTGGGAAACAAACGCTAGCTTGCCTTACAAGAAAGACACTCTACTATAGGGAAAAGAGCACTCTTCTACTCTGTTGTGTTTCCTATAGGGCCAGAACAGTGAGCTTGCTCAGAACAAAAGAACTGTGCTTCCTACACAGGCGCCATATCTAGTTCAACTCTGCTTAGGAAACTGACAAGAACAGTAGCTCCTCTTCAGTCCGATACACTGTACTTGCTGGGAACAGACGCGAATGCTATTTGCACTGTGTATGTCAATGGGAGCACAATAGTGACTTTCCTTACCAGAAAACAACTCTTGCTCGTAAGACCAGAAACTGCATGAGATTCAACTCCATTTAGGACTGGGAAACAAATGCTAGCTCGCCTTACATGAAACACACTCTGCTTTTGAGAAAAGAGCACTCTTCTACTCTACTGTGTTTCCTATGGGGTCCGAACAGTGAGCTTGCTCAGAACAAAAGAACTGAGCTTCCTACACAAGGGCCATATCTAGTTCAACTCTGCTTAGGAAACTGACAAGAACAGTAGCTCCTCTTCAGTAGGATACACTGTACTTGCTGGGAACAGACGCGAGTGCTATTTGCACTGTGTATGTCAATGGGAGCGCAATAGTGACTTTCCTTACCAGAAACCAACTCTTGCTCGTAAGACCAGAAACTGCATGAGATTCAACTCCATTTATGACTGGGAAACAAGTGCTAGCTCGCCTTACATGAAACACACTCTGCTTTTGAGAAAAGAGCACTCTTCTACTCTACTGTGTTTCCTATGGGTTCTGAACAGTGAGCTTGCTCAGAACAAAAGAACTGTGCTTCCTACACACATGGGCCATATCTAGTTCAACTCTGCTTAGGAAACTGACAAGAACAATAGCCCCTTTTCCTTCCAATACACTGTACTTGCAGGGAACAGACGCGAGAGCTATTTGCATTGTGTATGGCAATTGGAGCACAATAGTGACTTGTCTTACCAGAAAACAACTCTTGCTCGTAGGACAAAAAACTGCATGTGACTCAACTCCATTTAGGACTAGGAAACAAACGCTAGCTCGACTTCCAAGAAACACACTCTGCTTTTGAGAAAAGAGCACTCTTCTACTCTACTGTGTTTCCTATAGAGCCAGAAGAGTGTACTTGCTCAGAACATTAGAACTGTGCTTCCTACACACACGGCCATATCTAGTTCAATTCTGCTTAGGAACCTGACAAAAACAGTAGATCCTCTTCTGTACAATACACTGTACTTGCTGGGAACAGACGCCAGTGCTATTTGTCCTGTGTATGGCAATGGCAGTGCAATAGTGACTCTTCTTACCAGAAAACAACTCTTGCTTGTAGGACCAGAAACTGCATGTGATTCAACTCCATTTAGGACTGGGAAACAAAAGCTAGCTCAACTTACTAGAAACACACTCTGCTTTAGAGAAAAGAGCACTCTTCTACTCTACTGTGTTTCCTATAGGGCCAGAACAATGAGCTTGCTCAGAACAAAAGAACTGTGCTTCCTACACACGGGCCATATCTAGTTCAACTCTGCTTAGGAAACTGACAAGAACAGTAGCTCCTCTTCAGTCCGATACACTGTACTTGCTGGGAACTGACGCGAGTGCTATTTGCACTGTGTATGTCAATGGGAGCGCAATAGTGACTTTCCTTACCAGAAAACAACTCTTGCTCGTAAGACCAGAAACTGCATGAGATTCAACTCCATTTAGGACTGGGAAACAAATGCTAGCTCGCTTTACATGAAACACACTCTGCTTTTGATAAAAGAGCACTCTTCTACTCTACTGTGTTTCCTATGGGTTCCGAACAGTGAGCTTGCTCAGAACAAAAGAACTGTGCTTCCTACACACACGGGCCATATCTAGTTCAACTCTGCTTAGTAAACTGACAAGAACAATAGGTCCTCTTCCTTCCAATACACTGTACTTGCAGGGAACAGACGCGAGTGCTATTTGCACTGTGTATGGCAATTGGAGCACATAGTGACTTGTCTTACCAGAAAACAACTCTTGCTCGTAGGACAAAAAACTGCATGTGACTCAACTCCATTTAGGACTAGGAAACAAACGCTAGCTCGACTTCCAAGAAACACACTCTGCTTTTGAGAAAAGAGCACTCTTCTACTCTACTGTGTTTCCTATAGAGCCAGAAGAGTGAACTTGCTCAGAACATTAGAACTGTGCTTTCTACACACACGGCCATATCTAGTTCAATTCTGCTTAGGAACCTGACAAGAACAGTAGATCCTCTTCTGTACAATACACTGTACTTGCTGGGAACAGACGCCAGTGCTATTTGTCCTATGTATGGCAATGGCAGTGCAATAGTGACTCTTCTTACCATAAAACAACTCTTGCTCGTAGGACAAAAAACTGCATGTGATTCAACTCCATTTAGGACTGGGAAACAAACGCTAGCTTGCCTTACAAGAAAGACACTCTACTATAGGGAAAAGAGCACTCTTCTACTCTGTTGTGTTTCCTATAGGGCCAGAACAGTGAGCTTGCTCAGAACAAAAGAACTGTGCTTCCTACACACGCGCCATATCTAGTTCAACTCTGCTTAGGAAACTGACAAGAACAGTAGCTCCTCTTCAGTCCGATACACTGTACTTGCTGGGAACAGACGCGAATGCTATTTGCACTGTGTATGTCAATGGGAGCACAATAGTGACTTTCCTTACCAGAAAACAACTCTTGCTCGTAAGACCAGAAACTGCCTGAGATTCAACTCCATTTAGGACTGGGAAACAAATGCTAGCTCGCCTTACATGAAACACACTCTGCTTTTGAGAAAAGAGCACTCTTCTACTCTACTGTGTTTCCTATGGGGTCCGAACAGTGAGCTTGCTCAGAACAAAAGAACTGTGCTTTCTACACACACGGGCCATATCTAGTTCAACTCTGCTTAGGAAACAAACAAGAACGGTAGCTCCTCTTCAGTCCGATACACTGTACTTGCAGGGAACAGACGCGAGTGCTATTTGCACTGTGTATGGCATTGGAGCACAATAGTGACTCGTCTTACCAGAAAACAACTCTTGCTCGTAGGACAAAAAACTGCATGTGACTCAACTCCATTGAGGACTGGGAAACAAACGCTAGCTCGACTTACAAGAAACACACTCTGCTTTTGAGAAAAGAGCACTCTTCTACTCTACTGTGTTTCGTATGGGGTCCGAACAGTGAGCTTGATCAGAACAAAAGAACTGTGCTTCCTACACACACGGGCCATATCTAGTTCAATTCTGCTTAGGAACCTGACAAGAACAGTAGATCCTCTTCAGTCCAATACACTGTACTTGCTGGGAACAGACGCCAGTGCTATTTGTCCTGTGTATGGCAATGGCAGCGCAATAGTGACTCTTCTTACCATAAAACAACCCTTGCTCGTAGGATTGGAAACTGCATGTGATTCAACTCCATTTAGGACTGGGAAACAAACGCTAGCTCGACTTACAAGAAACACACTCTGCTTTAGGGAAAAGAGCACTCTTCTACTCTATTGTGTTTCCTATAGGGCCAGAACAGTGAGCTTGCTCAGAACAAAAGAACTGTGCTTCCTACACACGCACCATAACTAGTTCAACTCTGCTTAGGAAACTGACAAGAACAGTAGCTCCTCTTCAGTCCGATACACTGTACTTGCTGGGAACAGACACGAGTGCTATTTGCACTGTGTATGGCAATGGGAGTGCAATAGTAACTTTCCTTACCAGAAAACAACTCTTGCTCGTAGGACCAGAAACTGCATGTGATTCAACTCCATTTAGGACTGGGAAACAAATGCTAGCTCGCCTTACAAGAAACACACTCTGCTTTTGAGAAAAGAGCACTCTTCTACTCTACTGTGTTTCCTATGGTGTCCGAACAGTGAGCTTGCTCAGAACAAAAGAACTGCGCTTTCTACACACATGGGCCATATCTAGTTCAACTCTGCTTAGGAAACAAACAAGAACAGTAGCTCCTCTTCAGTCCAATACACTGTACTTGCGGGGAACAGACGCGAGTGCTATTTGCACTGTGTATGGCATTGGAGCACAATAGTGACTCGTCTTACCAGAAAACAACTCTTGCTCGTAGGACAAAAAACTGCATGTGACTCAACTCCATTGAGGACTGGGAAACAAATGCTAGCTCGACTTACAAGAAACAAACTCTGCTTTTGAGAAAAGAGCACTCTTCTACTCTACTGTGTTTCCTATGGGGTCCGAACAGTGAGCTTGCTCAGAACAAAAGAACTGAGCTTCCTACACAAGGGCCATATCTAGTTCAACTCTGCTTAGGAAACTGACAAGAACAGTAGCTCCTCTTCAGTAGGATACACTGTACTTGCTGGGAACAGACGCGAGTGCTATTTGCACTGTGTATGTCAATGGGAGCGCAATAGTGACTTTCCTTACCAGAAACCAACTCTTGCTCTTAAGACCAGAAACTGCATGAGATTCAACTCCATTTATGACTGGGAAACAAGTGCTAGCTCGCCTTACATGAAACACACTCTGCTTTTGAGAAAAGAGCACTCTTCTACTCTACTGTGTTTCCTATGGGTTCCGAACAGTGAGCTAGCTCAGAACAAAAGAACTGTGCTTCCTACACACATGGGCCATATCTAGTTCAACTCTGCTTAGGAAACTGACAAGAACAATAGCCCCTTTTCCTTCCAATACACTGTACTTGCAGGGAACAGACGCGAGAGCTATTTGCATTGTGTATGGCAATTGGAGCACAATAGTGACTTGTCTTACCAGAAAACAACTCTTGCTCGTAGGACAAAAAACTGCATGTGACTCAACTCCATTTAGGACTAGGAAACAAACGCTAGCTCGACTTCCAAGAAACACACTCTGCTTTTGAGAAAAGAGCACTCTTCTACTCTACTGTGTTTCCTATAGAGCCAGAAGAATGAACTTGCTCAGAACATTAGAACTGTGCTTCCTGCACACGGGCCATAACTAGTTCAACTCTGCTAAGGAAACTGACAAGAACAGTAGCTCCTCTTCAGTCCGATACACTGTACTTGCTGGGAACAGACGCGAGTGCTATTTGCACTGAATATGGCAATGGGAGCGCAATAGTGGCTTTCCTTACCAGAAAACAACTCTTGCTCGTAGGACCAGAAACTGCATGTGATTCAACTCCATTTAGCACTGGGAAACAAATGCTAGCTCGCCTTACAAGAAACACACTCTTCTTTTGAGAAAAGAGCACTCTTCTACACTACTGTGTTTCCTATGGAGTCCGAACAGTGAGCTTGCTCAGATCAAAAGAACTGTGCTTTCTACACACACGAGCCATATCTGGTTCAACTCTGCTTAGGAAACAAACAAGAACAGTAGCTCCTCTTCAGTCCGATACACTGTACTTGCGGTGAACAGACGCGAGTGCTATTTGCACAGTGTATGGCATTGGAGCACAATAGTGCCTCGTCTTACCAGAAAACAACTCTTGCTCGTAGGACAAAAAAGTGCATGTGACTCAACTCCATTTAGGACTGGGAATCAAACGCTAGCTCGACTTACAAGAAACACACTCTGCTTTTGAGAAAAGAGCACTCTTCTACTCTACTGTGTTTCCTATGGGGTCCGAACAGTGAGCTTGCTCAGAACAAAAGAACTGTGATTTTTACACACACGGCCATATCTAGTTCAATTCTGCTTAGGAACCTGACAAGAACAGTAGATCCTCTTCAGTCCAATACACTGTACTCGCTGGGAACAGACGCCAGTGCTATTTGTCCTTTGTATGGCAATGGCAGCGCAATAGTGACTCTTCTTACCAGAAAACAACTCTTGCTTGTAGGACCAGAAACTGCATGTGATTCAACTCCATTTAGGACTGGGAAACAAAAGCTAGCTCACCTTACAAGAAACACACTCTGCTTTAGAGAAAAGAGCACTCTTTTACTCTACTGTGTTTCCTATAGTGCCAGAATAGTGAGCTTGCTCAGAACAAAAGAGCTGTGCTTCCTACACACGGGCCATATCTAGTTCAACTCTGCTTAGGAAACTGACAAGAACAGTAGCTCCTCTTCAGTCCGATACACTGTACTTGCTGGGAACAGACACGAGTGCTATTTGCACTGTGTATGTCAATGGGAGCGCAATAGTGACTTTCCTTACGAGAAAACAACTCTTGTTCGTAAGACCAGAAACTGCATGTGATTCAACTCCATTTAGGACTGGGAAACAAACGCAAGCTCGCCTTACAAGAAACACACTCTGCTTTTGAGAAAAGAGCACTCTTCTACTCTACTGTGTTTCCTATGGTGTCCGAACAGTGAGCTTGCTCAGAACAAAAGAACTGTGCTTCCTACACACAAGGCCATATCTAGTTCAAGTCTGCTTAGGAACCTGACAAGAACAGTAGATCCTCTTCAGTCCAATACACTATACTTGCTTGGAACAGACGCCAGTGCTATTTGTCCTGTGTATGGCAAAGGCAGCGAAATCGTGACTCTTCTTACCAGAAAACAACTCTTGCTCATAGGACCAGAAACTGCATGTGATTCAACTCCTTTTAGGACTGGGAAACAAACTCTAGCTCGCTTTTCAAGAAGCACACTCTGCTTTTGAGAAAAGAGCACTCTTCTACTCTACTGTGTTTCCTAGGTGTTCCGAAAAGTGAGCTTGCTCAGAACAAAAAAACTGTGCTTCCTACACACACGGCCATATCTAGTTCAAGTCTGCTTAGGAAACTGACAAGAACAGTAGATCCTCTTCAGTCCAATACACTGTACTTGCTGGAAAGAGACGCCAGGGCTATTTGTCTGTGTATGGCAACGGCAGCGCAATAGTGACTCTTCTTACCAGAAAACAACTCTTGCTTGTAAGACCAGAAACTTCATGTGGTTCAACTCCATTTAGGACCGGGAAACAAATGCTAGCTCGCCTTACATGAAACACCCTCTGCTTTTGAGAAAAGAGCACTCTTCTACTCTACTGTGTTTCCTATTGGGCCAGAATAGTGAGCTTGCTGAGAACAAAAGAACTGTGCTTCCTACACATGGGCCATATCTAGTTCAACTCTGCTTAGGAAACTGACAAGAACAGTAGCTCCTCTTCCGTCCAATACACTGTACTTGCGGGGAACAGACGCGAGTGCTATTTGCATTGTGTATGGCAAATGGAGCACAATAGTGACTTGTCTTACCAGAAAACAACTCTTGCTCGTAGGACAAAAAACTGCATGTGACTCAACTCCATTTAGGACTGGGAAACAAATGCTAGCTCGACTTCCAAGAAACACACTCTGCTTTTGAGAAAAGAGCACTCTTCTACTCTACTGTGTTTCCTATGGGGTCCAAACAGTGAGCTTGCTCAGAACAAAAGAACTGTGCTTCCTACACGCACGGACCATATCTAGTTCAATTCTGCTTAGTAAACTGACAAGAACAGTAGCTCCTATTCAGTGCAATACACTGTACTTGCTGGGAAAAGACGCGAGTGCTCTTTGCCTTGTAAAGGGCAATGGGAGCGCAATAGTGACTTTCCTTACCAGAAAACAACTCTTGTTCATAGGACCAGAAACTGCATGTGATTCAACTCCATTTAGGACTAGGAAACAAACGCTAGCTCGCCTTACAGAAACACACTCTGCTTTTGAGAAAAGAGCACTCTTCTACTCTACTGTGTTTCCTATGTGTTCCGAAAAGTGAGCTTGCTCAGAACAAAAAAAACTGTGCTTCCTACACACACGGGCCATATCTAGTTCAATTCTGCTTAGGAACCTGACAAGAACAGTAGATCCTCTTCAGTCCAATACACTGTACTTTCTGGGAACAGACGCCAGTGCTATTTGTCCTATGTATGGCAATGGGAGCGCAATAGTGACTCTTCTTACCAGAAAACAACTCTTGCTCGTAGGACTAGAAACTGCATGTGATTCAACTAAATTTAGGACTGGGAAACAAACGCTAGCTCGCCTTACAAGAAACACACTCCGCTTTAGAGAAAAGAGCACTCTTCCACTCTACTGTGTTTCCTATAGGGCCAGAAGAGTGAGCTTGCTCAGAACAAAAGAACTGTGCTTCCTACACACGGGCCATAACTAGTTCAACTCTGCTTAGGAAACTGACAAGAACAGTAGCTCCTCTTCAGTCCGATACACTGTACTTGCTGGGAACAGACGCCAGTGCTATTTGCCCTGTGTATGGCAATGGGAGCGCAATAGTGACTTTCCTTATTAGAAAACAACTCTTGATCGTAGTACCAGAAACTGCATATGATCAACTCCATTTAGGACTGGGAAACAAATGCTAGCTCGCCTTACATGAAACACACTCTGCTTTTGAGAAAAGAGCACTCTTCTACTCTACTGTGTTTCCTATGGGGTCCAAACAGTGAGCTTGCTCAGAACAAAAGAACTGTGCCTCCTACACACACGGACCATATCTAGTTCAATTCTGTTTAGAAAACTGACAAGAACAGTAACTCCTATTCAGTCCAATACACTGTACTTGCTGGGAAAAGACGCGAGTGCTATTTGACTTGTAAAGGGCAATGGGAGCGCAATAGTGACTTTCCTTACCAGAAAACAACTCTTGTTCATAGGACCAGAAACTGCATGTGATTCAACTCCATTTCAGACTAGGAAACAAACGCTAGCACGCCTTACAAAAACACACTCTGCTTTTGAGAAAAGAGCACTCTTCTACTCTACTGTGTTTCCTATGTGTTCCGAAAAGTGAGCTTGCTCAGAACAAAAGAACTGTACTTCCTACACACACGGCCATATCTAGTTCAATTCTGCTTAGGAACCTGACAAGAACAGTAGATCCTCTACAGTCCAATACACTGTACTTGCTGGGAACAGACGCCAGTGCTATTAGTCCTGTGTATGGCAATGGCAGCGCAATAGTGACTCTTCTTACCAGAAAACAACTCTTGCTCGTAGGATCAGATACTGCATGTGATTCAACTCCATTTAGGACTGGGAAACAAATGCTAGCTTGCCTTACATGAAACACAATCTGCATTTGAGAAAAGAGCACTCTTCTACTCTATTGTGTTTCCTATCGGGTCTGAAGAGTGAGCTTGCTCAAAACAAAAGAACTGTGCTTCCTACACACACGGGCCATATCTAGTTCAACTCTGCTTAGGAAACCAACAAGAACAGTAGCTCCTCTTCAGTCCAATACACTGTACTTGCGGGGAACAGACGCGAGTGCTATTTGCACTGTGTATGGCATTGGAGCACAATAGTGACTTGTCTTATCAGAAAACAAATCCTGCTCGTAGGACCAGAAACTGCATGTGATTCCACTCCATTTAGGACTGGGAAACAAACGCTAGCTCGCCTTACAAGAAACACACTCTGCTTTAGAGTAAAGAGCACTCTTCTACTCTACTGTGTTTCCTATGGTGTCCGAAGAGTGAGCTTGCTCAGAACAAAAGAACTGTGCTTCCTACACACACGGCCATATCTAGTTCAATTCTGCTTAGGAACCTGACAAGAACAGTAGATCCTCTTCAGTCCAATACACTGTACTTGCTGGGAACAGACGCGAGTGCTATTTGCACTGTGTATGGCAATTGGAGCGCAATTGTGACTTTCCTTACCAGAAAAAAATTCTTGATCGTAGGACCAGAAACTGCATATGATCAACTCCATTTAGGACTGGGAAACAAATGCTAGCCAGCCTTACATGAAACACACTCTGCTTTTGAGAAAAGAGCACTCTTCTACTCTACTGTGTTTCCTATGGGGTCCAAACGGTGAGCTTGCTCAGAACAAAAGAACTGTGCTTCCTACACGCATGGACCATATCTAGTTCAATTCTGCTTAGTAAACTGACAAGAACAGTAGCTCCTATTCAGTCCAATACACTGTACTTGCTGGGAAAAGACGCGAGTGCTATTTGCCTTGTAAAGGGCAATGGGAGCGCAATAGTGACTTTCCTTAAAAGAAAACAACTCTTGTTCATAGGACCAGAAACTGCATGTGATTCAACTCCATTTAGGACTAGGAAACAAATGCTAGCTCGCCTTACAAAAACACACTCTGCTTTTGAGAAAAGAGCACTCTTCTACTCTACTGTGTTTCCTATGTGTTCCGAAAAGTGAGCATGCTCAGAACAAAAGAACTGTGCTTCCTACACACACGGCCATATCTAGTTCAATTCTGCTTAGGAACCTGAGAAGAACAGTAGATCCTCTTCAGTCCAATACACTGTACTTGCTGGGAACAGATGCCAGTGCTATTAGTCCTGTGTATGGCAATGGCAGCGCAATAGTAACTCTTCTTACCAGAAAACAACTCTTGCTCGTAGGACCAGAAACTGCATGTGATTCAACTCCATTTAGGACTGGGAAACAAATGCTAGTTCGCCTTACATGAAACACACTCTGCATTTGAGAAAAGAGCACTCTTCTACTCTATTGTGTTTCCTATCGTGTCCGAACAGTGAGCTTGCTCAGAACAAAAGAACTGTGCTTCCTACACACACGGGCCATATCTAGTTCAACTCTGCTTAGGAAACTGAGAAGAACAGTAGCTCCTTTTCAGTCCAATACACTGTACTTTCTGGGAACAGAGGGGAGGGCTATTTGCACTGTGTATGGCAATGGGAGTGCAATAGTGACTTTCCTTACGAGAAAACAACTCTTTCTCATAGGACCAGAAACTGCATGTGATTCAACTCCATTTAGGACTGGGAAACAAACGCTAGCTTGCCTTACAAGAAACACATTCTGCTTTAGAGAAAAGAGCACTCTTCTACTCTACTGTGTTTCCTATGGGGTCCAAACAGTGAGCTTGCTCAGAACAAAAGAACTGTGCTTCCTACACATGCAGGCCATATCTAGTTCAACTCTGCTTAGGAAACTGACAAGAACAGTAGCTCCTCTTCAGTCCGATACACTGTACTTGCTGGGAACAGACGTGAGAGCTATTTGCACTATGTATGGCAAGGGGAGCGCAATAGTGACTTTCCTTACCAGAAAACAACTCTTGCTCTTAGGACCAGAAACTGCGTGTGATTCAACTCCATTTAGGACTGGGAAACAAACGCTAGCTCGCCTTACAAGAAACACACTCTGCTTTAGAGAAAACAGCACTCTTCCACTCTACTGTGTTTCCTATAGGGTCAGAAGAGTGAGCTTGCTCAGAACAAAAGAACTGTGCTTCCTACACACGGGCCATAACTAGTTCAACTCTGCTTAGGAAACTGACAAGAACAGTAGCTCCTCTTCAGTCTGATACACTGTACTTGCTGGGAACAGACGCGAGTGCTATTTGCACTGTGTATGGCAATGGGAACTCAATAGTGACTTTCCTTATTAGAAAACAACTCTTGATCGTAGGACCAGAAACTGCATATGATCAACTCCATTTAGGACTGGGAAACAAATGCTAGCTCGCCTTACATGAAACACACTCTGCTTTTGAGAAAAGAGCACTCTTCTACTCTACTGTGTTTCCTATGGGGTCCAAACAGTGAGCTTGCTCAGAACAAAAGAACTGTGCTTCCTACACGCACGGACCATATCTAGTTCAATTCTGCTTAGAAAACTGACAAGAACAGTAACTCCTATTCAGTCCAATACACTGTACTTGCTGGGAGACGATGTGAGTGCTATTTGACTTGTAAAGGGCAATGGGAACGCAATAGTGACTTTCCTTACCAGAAAACAACTTTTGTTCATAGGACCAGAAACTGCATGTGATTCAACTCCATTTAGGACTAGGAAACAAACGCTAGCTCGCCTTACAAAAACACACTCTGCTTTTGAGAAAAGAGCACTCTTCTACTCTACTGTGTTTCCTATGTGTTCCGAAAAGTGAGCTTGCTCAGAACAAAAGAACTGTGCTTCCTACACACGGCCATATCTAGTTCAATTCTGCTTAGGAACCTGACAAGAACAGTAGATCCTCTACAGTCCAATACACTGTACTTGCTGGGAACAGACGCCAGTGCTATTAGTCCTGTGTATGGCAATGGCAACGCAATAGTGACTCTTCTTACCAGAAAACAACTCTTGCTCGTAGGACCAGATACTGCATGTGATTCAACTCCATTTAGGACTGGGAAACAAATGCTAGCTCGCCTTACATGAAACACACTCTGCATTTGAGAAAAGAGCACTCTTCTACTCTATTGTGTTACCTATCCGGTCCGAAGATTGAGCTTGCTCAGAACAAAAGAACTGTGCTTCCTACACACACGGGCCATATCTAGTTCAACTCTGCTTAGGAAACCAACAAGAACAGTAGCTCCTCTTCAGTCCAATACACTGTACTTGCGGGGAGCAGACGCGAGTGCTATTTGTACTGTGTATGGCATTGGAGCACAATAGAGACTTGTCTTACCAGTAAACAAATCCTGCTCGTAGGACCAGAAACTGCATGTGATTCCACTCCATTTAGGACTGGGAAACAAACGCTAGCTCGCCTTCTAAGAAACACATTCTGCTTTAGAGAAAAGAGCACTCTTCTACTCTACTGTGTTTCCTATGGGGTCCAAACAGTGAGCTTGCTCAGAACAAAAGAACTGTGCTTCCTACACGCGCGGACCATATCTAGTTCAATTCTGCTTAGTAAACTGACAAGAACAGTAGCTCCTCTTCAGTGCGATACACTGTACTTGCTGGGAAAAGACGCGAGTGCTCTTTGCCTTGTAAAGGGCAATGGGAGCACAATAGTGACTTTCCTTACCAGAAAACAACTCTTGTTCATAGGACCAGAAACTGCATGTGATTCAACTCCATTTAGGACTGGGAAACAAACGCTAGCTCGCCTTACAGAAACACACTCTGCTTTAGATTAAAGAGCACTCTTCTACTCTACTGTGTTTCCTATGTGTTCCGAAAAGTGAGCTTGCTCAGAACAAAAAAACTGTGCTTCCTACACACACGGGCCATATCTAGTTCAATTCTGCTTAGGAACCTGACAAGAACAGTAGATCCTCTTCAGTCCAATACACTGTACTTTCTGGGAACAGACGCCAGTGCTATTTGTCCTATGTATGGCAATGGGAGCGCAATAGTGACTCTTCTTACCAGAAAACAACTCTTGCTCGTAGGACTAGAAACTGCATGTGATTCAACTCCATTTAGGACTGGGAAACAAGCACTAGCTCGCCTTACAAGAAACACACTCCGCTTTAGAGAAAAGAGCACTCTTCCACTCTACTGTGTTTCCTATAGGGCCAGAAGAGTGAGCTTGCTCAGAACAAAAGAACTGTGCTTCCTACACACGGGCCATAACTAGTTCAACTCTGCTTAGGAAACTGACAAGAAGAGTAGCTCCTCTTCAGTCCGATACACTGTACTTGCTGGGAACAGACGCCAGTGCTATTTGCCCTGTATGGCAATGGGAGCGCAATGGTGACTTTCCTTATTAGAAAACAACTCTTGATCGTAGGACCAGAAACTGCATATGATCAACTCCATTTAGGACTGGGAAACAAATGCTAGCTCGCCTTACATGAAACACACTCTGCTTTTGAGAAAAGAGCACTCTTCTACTCTACTGTGTTTCCTATGGGGTCCAAACAGTGAGCTTGCTCAGAACAAAAGAACTGTGCTTCCTACACACACGGACCATATCTAGTTCAATTCTGTTTAGAAAACTGACAAGAACAGTAACTCCTATTCAGTCCAATACACTGTACTTGCTGGGAAAAGACGCGAGTGCTATTTGACTTGTAAAGGGCAATGGGAGCGCAATAGTGACTTTTCTTACCAGAAAACAACTCTTGTTCATAGGACCAGAAACTGCATGTGATTCAACTCCATTTAGGACTAGGAAACAAACGCTAGCTCGCCTTACAAAAACACACTCTGCTTTTGAGAAAAGAGCACTCTTCTACTCTACTGTGTTTCCTATGTGTTCCGAAAAGTGAGCATGCTCAGAACAAAAGAACTGTGCTTCCTACACACACGGCCATATCTAGTTCAATTCTGCTTAGGAACCTGAGAAGAACAGTAGATCCTCTTCAGTCCAATACACTGTACTTGCTGGGAACAGATGCCAGTGCTATTAGTCCTGTGTATGGCAATGGCAGCGCAATAGTAACTCTTCTTACCAGAAAACAACTCTTGCTCGTAGGACCAGAAACTGCATGTGATTCAACTCCATTTAGGACTGGGAAACAAATGCTAGTTCGCCTTACATGAAACACACTCTGCATTTGAGAAAAGAGCACTCTTCTACTCTATTGTGTTTCCTATCGTGTCCGAACAGTGAGCTTGCTCAGAACAAAAGAACTGTGCTTCCTACACACACGGGCCATATCTAGTTCAACTCTGCTTAGGAAACTGAGAAGAACAGTAGCTCCTTTTCAGTCCAATACACTGTACTTTCTGGGAACAGACGGGAGGGCTATTTGCACTGTGTATGGCAATGGGAGTGCAATAGTGACTTTCCTTACGAGAAAACAACTCTTTCTCATAGGACCAGAAACTGCATGTGATTCAACTCCATTTAGGACTGGGAAACAAACGCTAGCGTGCCTTACAAGAAACACATTCTGCTTTAGAGAAAAGAGCACTCTTCTACTCTACTGTGTTTCCTATGGGGTCCAAACAGTGAGCTTGCTCAGAACAAAAGAACTGTGCTTCCTACACATGCAGGCCATATCTAGTTCAACTCTGCTTAGGAAACTGACAAGAACAGTAGCTCCTCTTCAGTCCGATACACTGTACTTGCTGGGAACAGACGTGAGAGCTATTTGCACTATGTATGGCAAGGGGAGCGCAATAGTGACTTTCCTTACCAGAAAACAACTCTTGCTCTTAGGACCAGAAACTGCGTGTGATTCAACTCCATTTAGGACTGGGAAACAAACGCTAGCTCGCCTTACAAGAAACACACTCTGCTTTAGAGAAAACAGCACTCTTCCACTCTACTGTGTTTCCTATAGGGTCAGAAGAGTGAGCTTGCTCAGAACAAAAGAACTGTGCTTCCTACACACGGGCCATAACTAGTTCAACTCTGCTTAGGAAACTGACAAGAACAGTAGCTCCTCTTCAGTCTGATACACTGTACTTGCTGGGAACAGACGCGAGTGCTATTTGCACTGTGTATGGCAATGGGAACTCAATAGTGACTTTCCTTATTAGAAAACAACTCTTGATCGTAGGACCAGAAACTGCATATGATCAACTCCATTTAGGACTGGGAAACAAATGCTAGCTCGCCTTACATGAAACACACTCTGCTTTTGAGAAAAGAGCACTCTTCTACTCTACTGTGTTTCCTATGGGGTCCAAACAGTGAGCTTGCTCAGAACAAAAGAACTGTGCTTCCTACACGCACGGACCATATCTAGTTCAATTCTGCTTAGAAAACTGACAAGAACAGTAACTCCTATTCAGTCCAATACACTGTACTTGCTGGGAGAAGATGTGAGTGCTATTTGACTTGTAAAGGGCAATGGGAACGCAATAGTGACTTTCCTTACCAGAAAACAACTTTTGTTCATAGGACCAGAAACTGCATGTGATTCAACTCCATTTAGGACTAGGAAACAAACGCTAGCTCGCCTTACAAAAACACACTCTGCTTTTGAGAAAAGAGCACTCTTCTACTCTACTGTGTTTCCTATGTGTTCCGAAAAGTGAGCTTGCTCAGAACAAAAGAACTGTGCTTCCTACACACGGCCATATCTAGTTCAATTCTGCTTAGGAACCTGACAAGAACAGTAGATCCTCTACAGTCCAATACACTGTACTTGCTGGGAACAGACGCCAGTGCTATTAGTCCTGTGTATGGCAATGGCAACGCAATAGTGACTCTTCTTACCAGAAAACAACTCTTGCTCGTAGGACCAGATACTGCATGTGATTCAACTCCATTTAGGACTGGGAAACAAATGCTAGCTCGCCTTACATGAAACACACTCTGCATTTGAGAAAAGAGCACTCTTCTACTCTATTGTGTTACCTATCCGGTCCGAAGATTGAGCTTGCTCAGAACAAAAGAACTGTGCTTCCTACACACACGGGCCATATCTAGTTCAACTCTGCTTAGGAAACCAACAAGAACAGTAGCTCCTCTTCAGTCCAATACACTGTTCTTGCGGGGAGCAGACGCGAGTGCTATTTGTACTGTGTATGGCATTGGAGCACAATAGAGACTTGTCTTACCAGTAAACAAATCCTGCTCGTAGGACCAGAAACTGCATGTGATTCCACTCCATTTAGGACTGGGAAACAAACGCTAGCTCGCCTTATAAGAAACACATTCTGCTTTAGAGAAAAGAGCACTCTTCTACTCTACTGTGTTTCCTATGGGGTCCAAACAGTGAGCTTGCTCAGAACAAAAGAACTGTGCTTCCTACACACGCGGGCCATATCTAGTTCAACTCTGCTTAGGAAACTGACAAGAACAGTAGCTCCTCTTCAGTCCGATACACTGTACTTGCTGGGAACAGACGTGAGAGCTATTTGCACTATGTATGGCAAGGGGAGCACAATAGTGACTTTCCTTACCAGAAAACAACTCTTGCTCTTAGGACCAGAAACTGCATGTGATTCAACTCCATTTAGGACTGGGAAACAAACGCTAGCTCGCCTTACAAGAAACACACTCTGCTTTAGATTAAAGAGCACTCTTCTACTCTACTGTGTTTCCTATGGTGTCCGAATAGTGAGCTTGCTCAGAACAAAAGAACTGTGCTTCCTACACGCACGGACCATATCTAGTTCAATTCTGTTTAGAAAACTGACAAGAACAGTAACTCCTATTCAGTCCAATACACTGTACTTGCTGGGAAAAGACGCGAGTGCTATTTGACTTGTAAAGGGCAATGGGAGCGCAATAGTGACGTTCCTTACCAGAAAACAACTCTTGTTCATAGGACCAGAAACTGCATGTGATTCAACTCCATTTCAGACTAGAAAACAAACGCTAGCACGCCTTACAAAAACACACTCTGCTTTTGAGAAAAGAGCACTCTTCTACTCTACTGTGTTTCCTATGTGTTCCGAAAAGTGAGCTTGCTCAGAAAAAAAGAACTGTGCTTCCTACACACACGGCCATATCTAGTTCAATTCTGCTTAGGAACCTGACAAGAACAGTAGATCCTCTACAGTCCAATACACTGTACTTGCTGGGAACAGACGCCAGTGCTATTAGTCCTGTGTGTGGCAATGGCTGCGCAATAGTGACTCTTCTTACCAGAAAAAAGCTCTTGCTCGTAGGACCAGATACTGCATGTGATTCAACTCCATTTAGGTTGGGAAACAAAAGCTAGCTCACCTTACAAGAAACACACTCTGCTTTAGAGAAAAGAGCACTCTTCTACTCTACTGTGTTTCCTATAGGGCCAGAACAGTGAGCTTGCTCAGAACAAAAGAACTGTGCTTCCTACACACGGGCCATATCTAGTTCAACTCTGCTTAGGAAACTGACAAGAACAGTAGCTCCTCTTCAGTCCGATACACTGTACTTGCTGGGAACAGAAGCGAGTGCTATTTGCACTGTGTATGGCAATGGGAGCGCAATAGAGACTTTCCTTACCAGAAAACAACTCTTGCTCGTAAGACCAGAAACTTCATGTGATTCAACTCCATTTAGGACTGGGAAACAAATGCTAGCTCGCCTTACATGAAACACACTCTGCTTTTGAGAAAAGAGCACTCTTCTACTCTACTGTGTTTCCTATGGGGTCCGAACAGTGAGCTTGCTCAGAACAAAAGAACTGTGCTTCCTACACACACGGGCCATATCTAGTTCAACTCTGCTTAGGAAACTGACAAGAACAGTAGCTCCTCTTCCGTCCAATACACTGTACTTGCGGGGAACAGACGCGAGTGCTATTTGCACTGTGTATGGCAATTGGAGCACAATAGTGACTCGTCTTACCAGAAAACAACTCTTGCTCGTAGGACAAAAAACTGCATGTGACTCTACTCCATTTAGGACTGGGAAACAAACGCTAGCTCGCCTTACAAGAAACACACTCTGCTTTTGAGAAAAGAGCACTCTTCTACTCTACTGTGTTTCCTATAGGGCCAGAACAGTGAGCTTGCTCAGAACAAAAGAACTGTGCTTCCTACACACGGCCATATCTAGTTCAATTCTGCTTAGGAACCTGACAAGGACAGTAGATCCTCTTCAGTCCAGTACACTGTAATTGCTGGGAACAGACACCAGTGCTGTTTGTCCTGTGTATGGCAATGGCAGCGCAATAGTGACTCTTCATACCAGAAAACAACTCTTGCTCGTAAGACCAGAAACTTCATGAGGTTCAACTCCATTTAGGACCGGGAAACAAATGCTAGCTCGCCTTACATGAAACACCCTCTGCTTTTGAGAAAAGAGCACTCTTCTACTCTACTGTGTTTCCTATAGGGCCAGAATAGTGAGCTTGCTCAGAACAAAAGAACTGTGCTTCCTACACATGGGCCATATCTAGTTCAACTCTGCTTAGGAAAATGACAAGAACAGTAGCTCCTCTTCCGTCCAATACACTGTACTTGCTGGGAACAGACGCGAGTGCTATTTGCATTGTGTATGGCAAATGGAGCACAATAGTGACTTGTCTTACCAGAAAACAACTCTTGCTCGTAGGACAAAAAACTGCATGTGACTCAACTCCATTTAGGACTGGGAAACAAATGCTAGCTCGACTTCCAAGAAACACACTCTGCTTTTGAGAAATGAGCACTCTTCTACTCTACTGTGTTTCCTATAGGGCCAGAATAGTGAGTTTGCTGAGAACAAAAGAACTGTGCTTCCTACACATGGGCCATATCTAGTTCAACTCTGCTTAGGAAACTGACAAGAACAGTAGCTCCTCTTCCGTCCAATACACTGTACTTGCGGGGAATAGACGCGAGTGCTATTTGCACTGTGTATGGCAAATGGAGCACAATAGTGACTTGTCTTACCAGAAAACAACTCTTGCTCGTAGGACAAAAAACTGCATGTGACTCAACTCCATTTAGGACTGGGAAACAAATGCTAGCTCGACTTCCAAGAAACACACTCTGCTTTTGAGAAAAGAGCACTCTTCTACTCTACTGTGTTTCCTATGGGGTCCAAACAGTGAGCTTGCTCAGAACAAAAGAACTGTGCTTCCTACACGCACGGACCATATCTAGTTCAATTCTGCTTAGTAAACTGACAAGAACAGTAGCTCCTATTCAGTGCAATACACTGTACTTGCTGGGAAAAGACGCGAGTGCTCTTTTCCTTGTAAAGGGCAATGGGAGCGCAATAGTGACTTTCCTTACCAGAAAACAACTCTTGTTCATAGGACCAGAAACTGCATGTGATTCAACTCCATTTAGGACTAGGAAACAAACGCTAGCTCGCCTTACAGAAACACACTCTGCTTTTGAGAAAAGAGCACTCTTCTACTCTACTGTGTTTCCTATGTGTTCCGAAAAGTGAGCTTGCTCAGAACAAAAAAACTGTGCTTCCTACACACACGGGCCATATCTAGTTCAATTCTGCTTAGGAACCTGACAAGAACAGTAGATCCTCTTCAGTCCAATACACTGTACTTTCTGGGAACAGACGCCAGTGCTATTTGTCCTATGTATGGCAATGGGAGCGCAATAGTGACTCTTCTTACCAGAAAACAACTCTTGCTCGTAGGACTAGAAACTGCATGTGATTCAACTCCATTTAGGACTGGGAAACAAGCGCTAGCTCGCCTTACAAGAAACACACTCCGCTTTAGAGAAAAGAGCACTCTTCCACTCTACTGTGTTTCCTATAGGGCCAGAAGAGTGAGCTTGCTCAGAACAAAAGAACTGTGCTTCCTACACACGGGCCATAACTAGTTCAACTCTGCTTAGGAAACTGACAAGAACAGTAGCTCCTCTTCAGTCCGATACACTGTACTTGCTGGGAACAGACGCCAGTGCTATTTGCCCTGTGTATGGCAATGGGAGCGCAATAGTGACTTTCCTTATTAGAAAACAACTCTTGATCGTAGGACCAGAAACTGCATATGATCAACTCCATTTAGGACTGGGAAACAAATGCTAGCTCGCCTTACATGAAACACACTCTGCTTTTGAGAAAAGAGCACTCTTCTACTCTACTGTGTTTCCTATGGGGTCCAAACAGTGAGCTTGCTCAGAACAAAAGAACTGTGCTTCCTACACACACGGACCATATCTAGTTCAATTCTGTTTAGAAAACTGACAAGAACAGTAACTCCTATTCAGTCCAATACACTGTACTTGCTGGGAAAAGATGCGAGTGCTATTTGACTTGTAAAGGGCAATGGGAGCGCAATAGTGACTTTTCTTACCAGAAAACAACTCTTGTACATAGGACCAGAAACTGCATGTGATTCAACTCCATTTCAGACTAGGAAACAAACGCTAGCACACCTTACAAAAACACACTCTGCTTTTGAGAAAAGAGCACTCTTCTACTCTACTGTGTTTCCTATGTGTTCCGAAAAGTGAGCTTGCTCAGAACAAAAGAACTGTGCTTCCTACACACACGGCCATATCTAGTTCAATTCTGCTTAGGAACCTGACAAGAACAGTAGATCCTCTACAGTCCAATACACTGTACTTGCTGGGAACAGACGCCAGTGCTATTAGTCCTGTGTATGGCAATGGCAGCGCAATAGTGACTCTTCTTACCAGATAACAACTCTTGCTCGTAGGACCAGATACTGCATGTGATTCAACTCCATTTAGGACTGGGAAACAAATGCTAGCTTGCCTTACATGAAACACAATCTGCATTTGAGAAAAGAGCACTCTTCTACTCTATTGTGTTTCCTATCGGGTCCGAAGAGTGAGCTTGCTCAAAAAAAAAGAACTGTGCTTCCCACACACGCGGGCCATATCTAGTTCAACTCTGCTTAGGAAACTGACAAGAACAGTAGCTCCTCTTCAGTCCGATACACTGTACTTGCTGGGAACAGACGTGAGAGCTATTTGCACTATGTATGGCAAGGGGAGCACAATAGTGACTTTCCTTACCAGAAAACAACTCTTGCTCTTAGGACCAGAAACTGCATGTGATTCAACTCCATTTAGGACTGGGAAACAAACGCTAGCTCGCCTTACAAGAAACACACTCTGCTTTAGATTAAAGAGCACTCTTCTACTCTACTGTGTTTCCTATGGTGTCCGAATAGTGAGCTTGCTCAGAACAAAAGAACTGTGCTTCCTACACGCACGGACCATATCTAGTTCAATTCTGTTTAGAAAACTGACAAGAACAGTAACTCCTATTCAGTCCAATACACTGTACTTGCTGGGAAAAGACGCGAGTGCTATTTGACTTGTAAAGGGCAATGGGAGCGCAATAGTGACGTTCCTTACCAGAAAACAACTCTTGTTCATAGGACCAGAAACTGCATGTGATTCAACTCCATTTCAGACTAGAAAACAAACGCTAGCACGCCTTACAAAAACACACTCTGCTTTTGAGAAAAGAGCACTCTTCTACTCTACTGTGTTTCCTATGTGTTCCGAAAAGTGAGCTTGCTCAGAAAAAAAGAACTGTGCTTCCTACACACACGGCCATATCTAGTTCAATTCTGCTTAGGAACCTGACAAGAACAGTAGATCCTCTACAGTCCAATACACTGTACTTGCTGGGAACAGACGCCAGTGCTATTAGTCCTGTGTGTGGCAATGGCTGCGCAATAGTGACTCTTCTTACCAGAAAAAAGCTCTTGCTCGTAGGACCAGATACTGCATGTGATTCAACTCCATTTAGGTTGGGAAACAAAAGCTAGCTCACCTTACAAGAAACACACTCTGCTTTAGAGAAAAGAGCACTCTTCTACTCTACTGTGTTTCCTATAGGGCCAGAACAGTGAGCTTGCTCAGAACAAAAGAACTGTGCTTCCTACACACGGGCCATATCTAGTTCAACTCTGCTTAGGAAACTGACAAGAACAGTAGCTCCTCTTCAGTCCGATACACTGTACTTGCTGGGAACAGAAGCGAGTGCTATTTGCACTGTGTATGGCAATGGGAGCGCAATAGAGACTTTCCTTACCAGAAAACAACTCTTGCTCGTAAGACCAGAAACTTCATGTGATTCAACTCCATTTAGGACTGGGAAACAAATGCTAGCTCGCCTTACATGAAACACACTCTGCTTTTGAGAAAAGAGCACTCTTCTACTCTACTGTGTTTCCTATGGGGTCCGAACAGTGAGCTTGCTCAGAACAAAAGAACTGTGCTTCCTACACATACGGGCCATATCTAGTTCAACTCTGCTTAGGAAACTGACAAGAACAGTAGCTCCTCTTCCGTCCAATACACTGTACTTGCGGGGAACAGACGCGAGTGCTATTTGCACTGTGTATGGCAATTGGAGCACAATAGTGACTCGTCTTACCAGAAAACAACTCTTGCTCGTAGGACAAAAAACTGCATGTGACTCTACTCCATTTAGGACTGGGAAACAAACGCTAGCTCGCCTTACAAGAAACACACTCTGCTTTTGAGAAAAGAGCACTCTTCTACTCTACTGTGTTTCCTATGGGGTCCAAACAGTGAGCTTGCTCAGAACAAAAGAACTGTGCTTCCTACACACACGGACCATATCTAGTTCAATTCTGTTTAGAAAACTGACAAGAACAGTAACTCCTATTCAGTCCAATACACTGTACTTGCTGGGAAAAGACGCGAGTGCTATTTGACTTGTAAAGGGCAATGGGAGCGCAATAGTGACTTTTCTTACCAGAAAACAACTCTTGTTCATAGGACCAGAAACTGCATGTGATTCAACTCCATTTAGGACTAGGAAACAAACGCTAGCTCGCCTTACAAAAACACACTCTGCTTTTGAGAAAAGAGCACTCTTCTACTCTACTGTGTTTCCTATGTGTTCCGAAAAGTGAGCATGCTCAGAACAAAAGAACTGTGCTTCCTACACACACGGCCATATCTAGTTCAATTCTGCTTAGGAACCTGAGAAGAACAGTAGATCCTCTTCAGTCCAATACACTGTACTTGCTGGGAACAGATGCCAGTGCTATTAGTCCTGTGTATGGCAATGGCAGCGCAATAGTAACTCTTCTTACCAGAAAACAACTCTTGCTCGTAGGACCAGAAACTGCATGTGATTCAACTCCATTTAGGACTGGGAAACAAATGCTAGTTCGCCTTACATGAAACACACTCTGCATTTGAGAAAAGAGCACTCTTCTACTCTATTGTGTTTCCTATCGTGTCCGAACAGTGAGCTTGCTCAGAACAAAAGAACTGTGCTTCCTACACACACGGGCCATATCTAGTTCAACTCTGCTTAGGAAACTGAGAAGAACAGTAGCTCCTTTTCAGTCCAATACACTGTACTTTCTGGGAACAGACGGGAGGGCTATTTGCACTGTGTATGGCAATGGGAGTGCAATAGTGACTTTCCTTACGAGAAAACAACTCTTTCTCATAGGACCAGAAACTGCATGTGATTCAACTCCATTTAGGACTGGGAAACAAACGCTAGCTTGCCTTACAAGAAACACATTCTGCTTTAGAGAAAAGAGCACTCTTCTACTCTACTGTGTTTCCTATGGGGTCCAAACAGTGAGCTTGCTCAGAACAAAAGAACTGTGCTTCCTACACATGCAGGCCATATCTAGTTCAACTCTGCTTAGGAAACTGACAAGAACAGTAGCTCCTCTTCAGTCCGATACACTGTACTTGCTGGGAACAGACGTGAGAGCTATTTGCACTATGTATGGCAAGGGGAGCGCAATAGTGACTTTCCTTACCAGAAAACAACTCTTGCTCTTAGGACCAGAAACTGCGTGTGATTCAACTCCATTTAGGACTGGGAAACAAACGCTAGCTCGCCTTACAAGAAACACACTCTGCTTTAGAGAAAACAGCACTCTTCCACTCTACTGTGTTTCCTATAGGGTCAGAAGAGTGAGCTTGCTCAGAACAAAAGAACTGTGCTTCCTACACACGGGCCATAACTAGTTCAACTCTGCTTAGGAAACTGACAAGAACAGTAGCTCATCTTCAGTCTGATACACTGTACTTGCTGGGAACAGACGCGAGTGCTATTTGCACTGTGTATGGCAATGGGAACTCAATAGTGACTTTCCTTATTAGAAAACAACTCTTGATCGTAGGACCAGAAACTGCATATGATCAACTCCATTTAGGACTGGGAAACAAATGCTAGCTCGCCTTACATGAAACACACTCTGCTTTTGAGAAAAGAGCACTCTTCTACTCTACTGTGTTTCCTATGGGGTCCAAACAGTGAGCTTGCTCAGAACAAAAGAACTGTGCTTCCTACACGCACGGACCATATCTAGTTCAATTCTGCTTAGAAAACTGACAAGAACAGTAACTCCTATTCAGTCCAATACACTGTACTTGCTGGGAGAAGATGTGAGTGCTATTTGACTTGTAAAGGGCAATGGGAACGCAATAGTGACTTTCCTTACCAGAAAACAACTTTTGTTCATAGGACCAGAAACTGCATGTGATTCAACTCCATTTAGGACTAGGAAACAAACGCTAGCTCGCCTTACAAAAACACACTCTGCTTTTGAGAAAAGAGCACTCTTCTACTCTACTGTGTTTCCTATGTGTTCCGAAAAGTGAGCTTGCTCAGAACAAAAGAACTGTGCTTCCTACACACGGCCATATCTAGTTCAATTCTGCTTAGGAACCTGACAAGAACAGTAGATCCTCTACAGTCCAATACACTGTACTTGCTGGGAACAGACGCCAGTGCTATTAGTCCTGTGTATGGCAATGGCAACGCAATAGTGACTCTTCTTACCAGAAAACAACTCTTGCTCGTAGGACCAGATACTGCATGTGATTCAACTCCATTTAGGACTGGGAAACAAATGCTAGCTCGCCTTACATGAAACACACTCTGCATTTGAGAAAAGAGCACTCTTCTACTCTATTGTGTTACCTATCCGGTCCGAAGATTGAGCTTGCTCAGAACAAAAGAACTGTGCTTCCTACACACACGGGCCATATCTAGTTCAACTCTGCTTAGGAAACCAACAAGAACAGTAGCTCCTCTTCAGTCCAATACACTGTTCTTGCGGGGAGCAGACGCGAGTGCTATTTGTACTGTGTATGGCATTGGAGCACAATAGAGACTTGTCTTACCAGTAAACAAATCCTGCTCGTAGGACCAGAAACTGCATGTGATTCCACTCCATTTAGGACTGGGAAACAAACGCTAGCTCGCCTTATAAGAAACACATTCTGCTTTAGAGAAAAGAGCACTCTTCTACTCTACTGTGTTTCCTATGGGGTCCAAACAGTGAGCTTGCTCAGAACAAAAGAACTGTGCTTCCTACACACGCGGGCCATATCTAGTTCAACTCTGCTTAGGAAACTGACAAGAACAGTAGCTCCTCTTCAGTCCGATACACTGTACTTGCTGGGAACAGACGTGAGAGCTATTTGCACTATGTATGGCAAGGGGAGCACAATAGTGACTTTCCTTACCAGAAAACAACTCTTGCTCTTAGGACCAGAAACTGCATGTGATTCAACTCCATTTAGGACTGGGAAACAAACGCTAGCTCGCCTTACAAGAAACACACTCTGCTTTAGATTAAAGAGCACTCTTCTACTCTACTGTGTTTCCTATGGTGTCCGAATAGTGAGCTTGCTCAGAACAAAAGAACTGTGCTTCCTACACGCACGGACCATATCTAGTTCAATTCTGTTTAGAAAACTGACAAGAACAGTAACTCCTATTCAGTCCAATACACTGTACTTGCTGGGAAAAGACGCGAGTGCTATTTGACTTGTAAAGGGCAATGGGAGCGCAATAGTGACGTTCCTTACCAGAAAACAACTCTTGTTCATAGGACCAGAAACTGCATGTGATTCAACTCCATTTCAGACTAGAAAACAAACGCTAGCACGCCTTACAAAAACACACTCTGCTTTTGAGAAAAGAGCACTCTTCTACTCTACTGTGTTTCCTATGTGTTCCGAAAAGTGAGCTTGCTCAGAAAAAAAGAACTGTGCTTCCTACACACACGGCCATATCTAGTTCAATTCTGCTTAGGAACCTGACAAGAACAGTAGATCCTCTACAGTCCAATACACTGTACTTGCTGGGAACAGACGCCAGTGCTATTAGTCCTGTGTGTGGCAATGGCTGCGCAATAGTGACTCTTCTTACCAGAAAAAAGCTCTTGCTCGTAGGACCAGATACTGCATGTGATTCAACTCCATTTAGGTTGGGAAACAAAAGCTAGCTCACCTTACAAGAAACACACTCTGCTTTAGAGAAAAGAGCACTCTTCTACTCTACTGTGTTTCCTATAGGGCCAGAACAGTGAGCTTGCTCAGAACAAAAGAACTGTGCTTCCTACACACGGGCCATATCTAGTTCAACTCTGCTTAGGAAACTGACAAGAACAGTAGCTCCTCTTCAGTCCGATACACTGTACTTGCTGGGAACAGAAGCGAGTGCTATTTGCACTGTGTATGGCAATGGGAGCGCAATAGAGACTTTCCTTACCAGAAAACAACTCTTGCTCGTAAGACCAGAAACTTCATGTGATTCAACTCCATTTAGGACTGGGAAACAAATGCTAGCTCGCCTTACATGAAACACACTCTGCTTTTGAGAAAAGAGCACTCTTCTACTCTACTGTGTTTCCTATGGGGTCCGAACAGTGAGCTTGCTCAGAACAAAAGAACTGTGCTTCCTACACACACGGGCCATATCTAGTTCAACTCTGCTTAGGAAACTGACAAGAACAGTAGCTCCTCTTCCGTCCAATACACTGTACTTGCGGGGAACAGACGCGAGTGCTATTTGCACTGTGTATGGCAATTGGAGCACAATAGTGACTCGTCTTACCAGAAAACAACTCTTGCTCGTAGGACAAAAAACTGCATGTGACTCTACTCCATTTAGGACTGGGAAACAAACGCTAGCTCGCCTTACAAGAAACACACTCTGCTTTTGAGAAAAGAGCACTCTTCTACTCTACTGTGTTTCCTATAGGGCCAGAACAGTGAGCTTGCTCAGAACAAAAGAACTGTGCTTCCTACACACGGCCATATCTAGTTCAATTCTGCTTAGGAACCTGACAAGGACAGTAGATCCTCTTCAGTCCAGTACACTGTAATTGCTGGGAACAGACACCAGTGCTGTTTGTCCTGTGTATGGCAATGGCAGCGCAATAGTGACTCTTCATACCAGAAAACAACT
The DNA here is from genome assembly GCF_949786415.1 of Peromyscus eremicus. Taxonomy (NCBI): domain Eukaryota; kingdom Metazoa; phylum Chordata; class Mammalia; order Rodentia; family Cricetidae; genus Peromyscus; species Peromyscus eremicus. The sequence continues at coordinate 683,159 of NW_026734318.1, read as the reverse complement.
CTTGCTCGTAAGACCAGAAACTTCATGAGGTTCAACTCCATTTAGGACCGGGAAACAAATGCTAGCTCGCCTTACATGAAACACCCTCTGCTTTTGAGAAAAGAGCACTCTTCTACTCTACTGTGTTTCCTATAGGGCCAGAATAGTGAGCTTGCTCAGAACAAAAGAACTGTGCTTCCTACACATGGGCCATATCTAGTTCAACTCTGCTTAGGAAAATGACAAGAACAGTAGCTCCTCTTCCGTCCAATACACTGTACTTGCTGGGAACAGACGCGAGTGCTATTTGCATTGTGTATGGCAAATGGAGCACAATAGTGACTTGTCTTACCAGAAAACAACTCTTGCTCGTAGGACAAAAAACTGCATGTGACTCAACTCCATTTAGGACTGGGAAACAAATGCTAGCTCGACTTCCAAGAAACACACTCTGCTTTTGAGAAATGAGCACTCTTCTACTCTACTGTGTTTCCTATAGGGCCAGAATAGTGAGTTTGCTGAGAACAAAAGAACTGTGCTTCCTACACATGGGCCATATCTAGTTCAACTCTGCTTAGGAAACTGACAAGAACAGTAGCTCCTCTTCCGTCCAATACACTGTACTTGCGGGGAATAGACGCGAGTGCTATTTGCACTGTGTATGGCAAATGGAGCACAATAGTGACTTGTCTTACCAGAAAACAACTCTTGCTCGTAGGACAAAAAACTGCATGTGACTCAACTCCATTTAGGACTGGGAAACAAATGCTAGCTCGACTTCCAAGAAACACACTCTGCTTTTGAGAAAAGAGCACTCTTCTACTCTACTGTGTTTCCTATGGGGTCCAAACAGTGAGCTTGCTCAGAACAAAAGAACTGTGCTTCCTACACGCACGGACCATATCTAGTTCAATTCTGCTTAGTAAACTGACAAGAACAGTAGCTCCTATTCAGTGCAATACACTGTACTTGCTGGGAAAAGACGCGAGTGCTCTTTTCCTTGTAAAGGGCAATGGGAGCGCAATAGTGACTTTCCTTACCAGAAAACAACTCTTGTTCATAGGACCAGAAACTGCATGTGATTCAACTCCATTTAGGACTAGGAAACAAACGCTAGCTCGCCTTACAGAAACACACTCTGCTTTTGAGAAAAGAGCACTCTTCTACTCTACTGTGTTTCCTATGTGTTCCGAAAAGTGAGCTTGCTCAGAACAAAAAAACTGTGCTTCCTACACACACGGGCCATATCTAGTTCAATTCTGCTTAGGAACCTGACAAGAACAGTAGATCCTCTTCAGTCCAATACACTGTACTTTCTGGGAACAGACGCCAGTGCTATTTGTCCTATGTATGGCAATGGGAGCGCAATAGTGACTCTTCTTACCAGAAAACAACTCTTGCTCGTAGGACTAGAAACTGCATGTGATTCAACTCCATTTAGGACTGGGAAACAAGCGCTAGCTCGCCTTACAAGAAACACACTCCGCTTTAGAGAAAAGAGCACTCTTCCACTCTACTGTGTTTCCTATAGGGCCAGAAGAGTGAGCTTGCTCAGAACAAAAGAACTGTGCTTCCTACACACGGGCCATAACTAGTTCAACTCTGCTTAGGAAACTGACAAGAACAGTAGCTCCTCTTCAGTCCGATACACTGTACTTGCTGGGAACAGACGCCAGTGCTATTTGCCCTGTGTATGGCAATGGGAGCGCAATAGTGACTTTCCTTATTAGAAAACAACTCTTGATCGTAGGACCAGAAACTGCATATGATCAACTCCATTTAGGACTGGGAAACAAATGCTAGCTCGCCTTACATGAAACACACTCTGCTTTTGAGAAAAGAGCACTCTTCTACTCTACTGTGTTTCCTATGGGGTCCAAACAGTGAGCTTGCTCAGAACAAAAGAACTGTGCTTCCTACACATACGGACCATATCTAGTTCAATTCTGTTTAGAAAACTGACAAGAACAGTAACTCCTATTCAGTCCAATACACTGTACTTGCTGGGAAAAGATGCGAGTGCTATTTGACTTGTAAAGGGCAATGGGAGCGCAATAGTGACTTTTCTTACCAGAAAACAACTCTTGTACATAGGACCAGAAACTGCATGTGATTCAACTCCATTTCAGACTAGGAAACAAACGCTAGCACACCTTACAAAAACACACTCTGCTTTTGAGAAAAGAGCACTCTTCTACTCTACTGTGTTTCCTATGTGTTCCGAAAAGTGAGCTTGCTCAGAACAAAAGAACTGTGCTTCCTACACACACGGCCATATCTAGTTCAATTCTGCTTAGGAACCTGACAAGAACAGTAGATCCTCTACAGTCCAATACACTGTACTTGCTGGGAACAGACGCCAGTGCTATTAGTCCTGTGTATGGCAATGGCAGCGCAATAGTGACTCTTCTTACCAGATAACAACTCTTGCTCGTAGGACCAGATACTGCATGTGATTCAACTCCATTTAGGACTGGGAAACAAATGCTAGCTTGCCTTACATGAAACACAATCTGCATTTGAGAAAAGAGCACTCTTCTACTCTATTGTGTTTCCTATCGGGTCCGAAGAGTGAGCTTGCTCAAAACAAAAGAACTGTGCTTCCCACACACGCGGGCCATATCTAGTTCAACTCTGCTTAGGAAACTGACAAGAACAGTAGCTCCTCTTCAGTCCGATACACTGTACTTGCTGGGAACAGACGTGAGAGCTATTTGCACTATGTATGGCAAGGGGAGCACAATAGTGACTTTCCTTACCAGAAAACAACTCTTGCTCTTAGGACCAGAAACTGCATGTGATTCAACTCCATTTAGGACTGGGAAACAAACGCTAGCTCGCCTTACAAGAAACACACTCTGCTTTAGATTAAAGAGCACTCTTCTACTCTACTGTGTTTCCTATGGTGTCCGAATAGTGAGCTTGCTCAGAACAAAAGAACTGTGCTTCCTACACGCACGGACCATATCTAGTTCAATTCTGTTTAGAAAACTGACAAGAACAGTAACTCCTATTCAGTCCAATACACTGTACTTGCTGGGAAAAGACGCGAGTGCTATTTGACTTGTAAAGGGCAATGGGAGCGCAATAGTGACGTTCCTTACCAGAAAACAACTCTTGTTCATAGGACCAGAAACTGCATGTGATTCAACTCCATTTCAGACTAGAAAACAAACGCTAGCACGCCTTACAAAAACACACTCTGCTTTTGAGAAAAGAGCACTCTTCTACTCTACTGTGTTTCCTATGTGTTCCGAAAAGTGAGCTTGCTCAGAAAAAAAGAACTGTGCTTCCTACACACACGGCCATATCTAGTTCAATTCTGCTTAGGAACCTGACAAGAACAGTAGATCCTCTACAGTCCAATACACTGTACTTGCTGGGAACAGACGCCAGTGCTATTAGTCCTGTGTGTGGCAATGGCTGCGCAATAGTGACTCTTCTTACCAGAAAAAAGCTCTTGCTCGTAGGACCAGATACTGCATGTGATTCAACTCCATTTAGGTTGGGAAACAAAAGCTAGCTCACCTTACAAGAAACACACTCTGCTTTAGAGAAAAGAGCACTCTTCTACTCTACTGTGTTTCCTATAGGGCCAGAACAGTGAGCTTGCTCAGAACAAAAGAACTGTGCTTCCTACACACGGGCCATATCTAGTTCAACTCTGCTTAGGAAACTGACAAGAACAGTAGCTCCTCTTCAGTCCGATACACTGTACTTGCTGGGAACAGAAGCGAGTGCTATTTGCACTGTGTATGGCAATGGGAGCGCAATAGAGACTTTCCTTACCAGAAAACAACTCTTGCTCGTAAGACCAGAAACTTCATGTGATTCAACTCCATTTAGGACTGGGAAACAAATGCTAGCTCGCCTTACATGAAACACACTCTGCTTTTGAGAAAAGAGCACTCTTCTACTCTACTGTGTTTCCTATGGGGTCCGAACAGTGAGCTTGCTCAGAACAAAAGAACTGTGCTTCCTACACATACGGGCCATATCTAGTTCAACTCTGCTTAGGAAACTGACAAGAACAGTAGCTCCTCTTCCGTCCAATACACTGTACTTGCGGGGAACAGACGCGAGTGCTATTTGCACTGTGTATGGCAATTGGAGCACAATAGTGACTCGTCTTACCAGAAAACAACTCTTGCTCGTAGGACAAAAAACTGCATGTGACTCTACTCCATTTAGGACTGGGAAACAAACGCTAGCTCGCCTTACAAGAAACACACTCTGCTTTTGAGAAAAGAGCACTCTTCTACTCTACTGTGTTTCCTATAGGGCCAGAACAGTGAGCTTGCTCAGAACAAAAGAACTGTGCTTCCTACACACGGCCATATCTAGTTCAATTCTGCTTAGGAACCTGACAAGGACAGCAGATCCTCTTCAGTCCAGTACACTGTAATTGCTGGGAACAGACACCAGTGCTGTTTGTCCTGTGTATGGCAATGGCAGCGCAATAGTGACTCTTCATACCAGAAAACAACTCTTGCTCGTAAGACCAGAAACTTCATGAGGTTCAACTCCATTTAGGACCGGGAAACAAATGCTAGCTCGCCTTACATGAAACACCCTCTGCTTTTGAGAAAAGAGCACTCTTCTACTCTACTGTGTTTCCTATAGGGCCAGAATAGTGAGCTTGCTCAGAACAAAAGAACTGTGCTTCCTACACATGGGCCATATCTAGTTCAACTCTGCTTAGGAAACTGACAAGAACAGTAGCTCCTCTTCCGTCCAATACACTGTACTTGCTGGGAACAGACGCGAGTGCTATTTGCATTGTGTATGGCAAATGGAGCACAATAGTGACTTGTCTTACCAGAAAACAACTCTTGCTCGTAGGACAAAAAACTGCATGTGACTCAACTCCATTTAGGACTGGGAAACAAATGCTAGCTCGACTTCCAAGAAACACACTCTGCTTTTGAGAAATGAGCACTCTTCTACTCTACTGTGTTTCCTATAGGGCCAGAATAGTGAGTTTGCTGAGAACAAAAGAACTGTGCTTCCTACACATGGGCCATATCTAGTTCAACTCTGCTTAGGAAACTGACAAGAACAGTAGCTCCTCTTCCGTCCAATACACTGTACTTGCGGGGAATAGACGCGAGTGCTATTTGCACTGTGTATGGCAAATGGAGCACAATAGTGACTTGTCTTACCAGAAAACAACTCTTGCTCGTAGGACAAAAAACTGCATGTGACTCAACTCCATTTAGGACTGGGAAACAAATGCTAGCTCGACTTCCAAGAAACACACTCTGCTTTTGAGAAAAGAGCACTCTTCTACTCTACTGTGTTTCCTATGGGGTCCAAACAGTGAGCTTGCTCAGAACAAAAGAACTGTGCTTCCTACACGCACGGACCATATCTAGTTCAATTCTGCTTAGGAACCTGACAAGAACAGTAGATCCTCTTCAGTCCAATACACTGTACTTTCTGGGAACAGACGCCAGTGCTATTTGTCCTATGTATGGCAATGGGAGCGCAATAGTGACTCTTCTTACCAGAAAACAACTCTTGCTCGTAGGACTAGAAACTGCATGTGATTCACTGTGTATGGCATTGGAGCACAATAGAGACTTGTCTTACCAGTAAACAAATCCTGCTCGTAGGACCAGAAACTGCATGTGATTCAACTCCATTTAGGACTGGAAAACAAACGCTATCTCGCCTTACAAGAAACACACTCTGCTTTAGAGAAAAGAGCACTCTTCTACTCTACTGTGTTTCTTTATGGCAAGAACAGTGAGCTTGCTCAGAACAAAAGAACTGTGCTTCCTTCACACACGGCCATATTTAGTTCAATTCTGCTTAGGAAACTGAGAAGAACAGTAGCTCCTTTTCAGTCCAATACACTGTACTTTCTGGGAACAGACGGCAGGGCTATTTGCACTGTGTATGGCAATGGGAGTGCAATAGTGACTTTCCTTACGAGAAAACAACTCTTTCTCATAGGACCAGAAACTGCATGTGATTCAACTCCATTTAGGACTGGGAAACAAACGCTAGCTTGCCTTACAAGAAACACATTCTGCTTTAGAGAAAAGAGCACTCTTCTACTCTACTGTGTTTCCTATGGGGTCCAAACAGTGAGCTTGCTCAGAACAAAAGAACTGTGCTTCCTACACATGCAGGCCATATCTAGTTCAACTCTGCTTAGGAAACTGACAAGAACAGTAGCTCCTCTTCAGTCCGATACACTGTACTTGCTGGGAACAGACGTGAGAGCTATTTGCACTATGTATGGCAAGGGGAGCGCAATAGTGACTTTCCTTACCAGAAAACAACTCTTGCTCTTAGGACCAGAAACTGCGTGTGATTCAACTCCATTTAGGACTGGGAAACAAACGCTAGCTCGCCTTACAAGAAACACACTCTGCTTTAGAGAAAAAAGCACTCTTCCACTCTACTGTGTTTCCTATAGGGTCAGAAGAGTGAGCTTGCTCAGAACAAAAGAACTGTGCTTCCTACACGCACGGACCATATCTAGTTCAATTCTGCTTAGAAAACTGACAAGAACAGTAACTCCTATTCAGTCCAATACACTGTACTTGCTGGGAGAAGATGTGAGTGCTATTTGACTTGTAAAGGGCAATGGGAACGCAATAGTGACTTTCCTTACCAGAAAACAACTTTTGTTCATAGGACCAGAAACTGCATGTGATTCAACTCCATTTAGGACTAGGAAACAAACGCTAGCTCGCCTTACAAAAACACACTCTGCTTTTGAGAAAAGAGCACTCTTCTACTCTACTGTGTTTCCTATGTGTTCCGAAAAGTGAGCTTGCTCAGAACAAAAGAACTGTGCTTCCTACACACGGCCATATCTAGTTCAATTCTGCTTAGGAACCTGACAAGAACAGTAGATCCTCTACAGTCCAATACACTGTACTTGCTGGGAACAGACGCCAGTGCTATTAGTCCTGTGTATGGCAATGGCAACGCAATAGTGACTCTTCTTACCAGAAAACAACTCTTGCTCGTAGGACCAGATACTGCATGTGATTCAACTCCATTTAGGACTGGGAAACAAATGCTAGCTCGCCTTACATGAAACACACTCTGCATTTGAGAAAAGAGCACTCTTCTACTCTATTGTGTTACCTATCCGGTCCGAAGATTGAGCTTGCTCAGAACAAAAGAACTGTGCTTCCTACACACACGGGCCATATCTAGTTCAACTCTGCTTAGGAAACCAACAAGAACAGTAGCTCCTCTTCAGTCCAATACACTGTTCTTGCGGGGAGCAGACGCGAGTGCTATTTGTACTGTGTATGGCATTGGAGCACAATAGAGACTTGTCTTACCAGTAAACAAATCCTGCTCGTAGGACCAGAAACTGCATGTGATTCCACTCCATTTAGGACTGGGAAACAAACGCTAGCTCGCCTTATAAGAAACACATTCTGCTTTAGAGAAAAGAGCACTCTTCTACTCTACTGTGTTTCCTATGGGGTCCAAACAGTGAGCTTGCTCAGAACAAAAGAACTGTGCTTCCTACACACGCGGGCCATATCTAGTTCAACTCTGCTTAGGAAACTGACAAGAACAGTAGCTCCTCTTCAGTCCGATACACTGTACTTGCTGGGAACAGACGTGAGAGCTATTTGCACTATGTATGGCAAGGGGAGCACAATAGTGACTTTCCTTACCAGAAAACAACTCTTGCTCTTAGGACCAGAAACTGCATGTGATTCAACTCCATTTAGGACTGGGAAACAAACGCTAGCTCGCCTTACAAGAAACACACTCTGCTTTAGATTAAAGAGCACTCTTCTACTCTACTGTGTTTCCTATGGTGTCCGAATAGTGAGCTTGCTCAGAACAAAAGAACTGTGCTTCCTACACGCACGGACCATATCTAGTTCAATTCTGTTTAGAAAACTGACAAGAACAGTAACTCCTATTCAGTCCAATACACTGTACTTGCTGGGAAAAGACGCGAGTGCTATTTGACTTGTAAAGGGCAATGGGAGCGCAATAGTGACGTTCCTTACCAGAAAACAACTCTTGTTCATAGGACCAGAAACTGCATGTGATTCAACTCCATTTCAGACTAGAAAACAAACGCTAGCACGCCTTACAAAAACACACTCTGCTTTTGAGAAAAGAGCACTCTTCTACTCTACTGTGTTTCCTATGTGTTCCGAAAAGTGAGCTTGCTCAGAAAAAAAGAACTGTGCTTCCTACACACACGGCCATATCTAGTTCAATTCTGCTTAGGAACCTGACAAGAACAGTAGATCCTCTACAGTCCAATACACTGTACTTGCTGGGAACAGACGCCAGTGCTATTAGTCCTGTGTGTGGCAATGGCTGCGCAATAGTGACTCTTCTTACCAGAAAAAAGCTCTTGCTCGTAGGACCAGATACTGCATGTGATTCAACTCCATTTAGGTTGGGAAACAAAAGCTAGCTCACCTTACAAGAAACACACTCTGCTTTAGAGAAAAGAGCACTCTTCTACTCTACTGTGTTTCCTATAGGGCCAGAACAGTGAGCTTGCTCAGAACAAAAGAACTGTGCTTCCTACACACGGGCCATATCTAGTTCAACTCTGCTTAGGAAACTGACAAGAACAGTAGCTCCTCTTCAGTCCGATACACTGTACTTGCTGGGAACAGAAGCGAGTGCTATTTGCACTGTGTATGGCAATGGGAGCGCAATAGAGACTTTCCTTACCAGAAAACAACTCTTGCTCGTAAGACCAGAAACTTCATGTGATTCAACTCCATTTAGGACTGGGAAACAAATGCTAGCTCGCCTTACATGAAACACACTCTGCTTTTGAGAAAAGAGCACTCTTCTACTCTACTGTGTTTCCTATGGGGTCCGAACAGTGAGCTTGCTCAGAACAAAAGAACTGTGCTTCCTACACACACGGGCCATATCTAGTTCAACTCTGCTTAGGAAACTGACAAGAACAGTAGCTCCTCTTCCGTCCAATACACTGTACTTGCGGGGAACAGACGCGAGTGCTATTTGCACTGTGTATGGCAATTGGAGCACAATAGTGACTCGTCTTACCAGAAAACAACTCTTGCTCGTAGGACAAAAAACTGCATGTGACTCTACTCCATTTAGGACTGGGAAACAAACGCTAGCTCGCCTTACAAGAAACACACTCTGCTTTTGAGAAAAGAGCACTCTTCTACTCTACTGTGTTTCCTATAGGGCCAGAACAGTGAGCTTGCTCAGAACAAAAGAACTGTGCTTCCTACACACGGCCATATCTAGTTCAATTCTGCTTAGGAACCTGACAAGGACAGTAGATCCTCTTCAGTCCAGTACACTGTAATTGCTGGGAACAGACACCAGTGCTGTTTGTCCTGTGTATGGCAATGGCAGCGCAATAGTGACTCTTCATACCAGAAAACAACTCTTGCTCGTAAGACCAGAAACTTCATGAGGTTCAACTCCATTTAGGACCGGGAAACAAATGCTAGCTCGCCTTACATGAAACACCCTCTGCTTTTGAGAAAAGAGCACTCTTCTACTCTACTGTGTTTCCTATAGGGCCAGAATAGTGAGCTTGCTCAGAACAAAAGAACTGTGCTTCCTACACATGGGCCATATCTAGTTCAACTCTGCTTAGGAAACTGACAAGAACAGTAGCTCCTCTTCCGTCCAATACACTGTACTTGCTGGGAACAGACGCGAGTGCTATTTGCATTGTGTATGGCAAATGGAGCACAATAGTGACTTGTCTTACCAGAAAACAACTCTTGCTCGTAGGACAAAAAACTGCATGTGACTCAACTCCATTTAGGACTGGGAAACAAATGCTAGCTCGACTTCCAAGAAACACACTCTGCTTTTGAGAAATGAGCACTCTTCTACTCTACTGTGTTTCCTATAGGGCCAGAATAGTGAGTTTGCTGAGAACAAAAGAACTGTGCTTCCTACACATGGGCCATATCTAGTTCAACTCTGCTTAGGAAACTGACAAGAACAGTAGCTCCTCTTCCGTCCAATACACTGTACTTGCGGGGGAATAGACGCGAGTGCTATTTGCACTGTGTATGGCAAATGGAGCACAATAGTGACTTGTCTTACCAGAAAACAACTCTTGCTCGTAGGACAAAAAACTGCATGTGACTCAACTCCATTTAGGACTGGGAAACAAATGCTAGCTCGACTTCCAAGAAACACACTCTGCTTTTGAGAAAAGAGCACTCTTCTACTCTACTGTGTTTCCTATGGGGTCCAAACAGTGAGCTTGCTCAGAACAAAAGAACTGTGCTTCCTACACGCACGGACCATATCTAGTTCAATTCTGCTTAGTAAACTGACAAGAACAGTAGCTCCTATTCAGTGCAATACACTGTACTTGCTGGGAAAAGACGCGAGTGCTCTTTTCCTTGTAAAGGGCAATGGGAGCGCAATAGTGACTTTCCTTACCAGAAAACAACTCTTGTTCATAGGACCAGAAACTGCATGTGATTCAACTCCATTTAGGACTAGGAAACAAACGCTAGCTCGCCTTACAGAAACACACTCTGCTTTTGAGAAAAGAGCACTCTTCTACTCTACTGTGTTTCCTATGTGTTCCGAAAAGTGAGCTTGCTCAGAACAAAAAAACTGTGCTTCCTACACACACGGGCCATATCTAGTTCAATTCTGCTTAGGAACCTGACAAGAACAGTAGATCCTCTTCAGTCCAATACACTGTACTTTCTGGGAACAGACGCCAGTGCTATTTGTCCTATGTATGGCAATGGGAGCGCAATAGTGACTCTTCTTACCAGAAAACAACTCTTGCTCGTAGGACTAGAAACTGCATGTGATTCAACTCCATTTAGGACTGGGAAACAAGCGCTAGCTCGCCTTACAAGAAACACACTCCGCTTTAGAGAAAAGAGCACTCTTCCACTCTACTGTGTTTCCTATAGGGCCAGAAGAGTGAGCTTGCTCAGAACAAAAGAACTGTGCTTCCTACACACGGGCCATAACTAGTTCAACTCTGCTTAGGAAACTGACAAGAACAGTAGCTCCTCTTCAGTCCGATACACTGTACTTGCTGGGAACAGACGCCAGTGCTATTTGCCCTGTGTATGGCAATGGGAGCGCAATAGTGACTTTCCTTATTAGAAAACAACTCTTGATCGTAGGACCAGAAACTGCATATGATCAACTCCATTTAGGACTGGGAAACAAATGCTAGCTCGCCTTACATGAAACACACTCTGCTTTTGAGAAAAGAGCACTCTTCTACTCTACTGTGTTTCCTATGGGGTCCAAACAGTGAGCTTGCTCAGAACAAAAGAACTGTGCTTCCTACACACACGGACCATATCTAGTTCAATTCTGTTTAGAAAACTGACAAGAACAGTAACTCCTATTCAGTCCAATACACTGTACTTGCTGGGAAAAGACGCGAGTGCTATTTGACTTGTAAAGGGCAATGGGAGCGCAATAGTGACTTTTCTTACCAGAAAACAACTCTTGTACATAGGACCAGAAACTGCATGTGATTCAACTCCATTTCAGACTAGGAAACAAACGCTAGCACACCTTACAAAAACACACTCTGCTTTTGAGAAAAGAGCACTCTTCTACTCTACTGTGTTTCCTATGTGTTCCGAAAAGTGAGCTTGCTCAGAACAAAAGAACTGTGCTTCCTACACACACGGCCATATCTAGTTCAATTCTGCTTAGGAACCTGACAAGAACAGTAGATCCTCTACAGTCCAATACACTGTACTTGCTGGGAACAGACGCCAGTGCTATTAGTCCTGTGTATGGCAATGGCAGCGCAATAGTGACTCTTCTTACCAGATAACAACTCTTGCTCGTAGGACCAGATACTGCATGTGATTCAACTCCATTTAGGACTGGGAAACAAATGCTAGCTTGCCTTACATGAAACACAATCTGCATTTGAGAAAAGAGCACTCTTCTACTCTATTGTGTTTCCTATCGGGTCCGAAGAGTGAGCTTGCTCAAAACAAAAGAACTGTGCTTCCCACACACACGGGCCATATCTAGTTCAACTCTGCTTAGGAAACCAACAAGAACAGTAGCTCCTCTTCAGTCCAATACACTGTACTTGCGGGGAACAGACGCGAGTGCTATTTGCACTGTGTATGGCATTGGAGCACAATAGAGACTTGTCTTACCAGTAAACAAATCCTGCTCGTAGGACCAGAAACTGCATGTGATTCCACTCCATTTAGGACTGGGAAACAAACGCTAGCTCGCCTTATAAGAAACACATTCTGCTTTAGAGAAAAGAGCACTCTTCTACTCTACTGTGTTTCCTATGGGGTCCAAACAGTGAGCTTGCTCAGAACAAAAGAACTGTGCTTCCTACACACGCGGGCCATATCTAGTTCAACTCTGCTTAGGAAACTGACAAGAACAGTAGCTCCTCTTCAGTCCGATACACTGTACTTGCTGGGAACAGACGTGAGAGCTATTTGCACTATGTATGGCAAGGGGAGCACAATAGTGACTTTCCTTACCAGAAAACAACTCTTGCTCTTAGGACCAGAAACTGCATGTGATTCAACTCCATTTAGGACTGGGAAACAAACGCTAGCTCGCCTTACAAGAAACACACTCTGCTTTAGATTAAAGAGCACTCTTCTACTCTACTGTGTTTCCTATGGTGTCCGAATAGTGAGCTTGCTCAGAACAAAAGAACTGTGCTTCCTACACGCGCGGACCATATCTAGTTCAATTCTGTTTAGAAAACTGACAAGAACAGTAACTCGTATTCAGTCCAATACACTGTACTTGCTGGGAAAAGACGCGAGTGCTATTTGACTTGTAAAGGGCAATGGGAGCGCAATAGTGACGTTCCTTACCAGAAAACAACTCTTGTTCATAGGACCAGAAACTGCATGTGATTCAACTCCATTTCAGACTAGAAAACAAACGCTAGCACGCCTTACAAAAACACACTCTGCTTTTGAGAAAAGAGCACTCTTCTACTCTACTGTGTTTCCTATGTGTTCCGAAAAGTGAGCTTGCTCAGAAAAAAAGAACTGTGCTTCCTACACACACGGCCATATCTAGTTCAATTCTGCTTAGGAACCTGACAAGAACAGTAGATCCTCTACAGTCCAATACACTGTACTTGCTGGGAACAGACGCCAGTGCTATTAGTCCTGTGTGTGGCAATGGCTGCGCAATAGTGACTCTTCTTACCAGAAAAAAGCTCTTGCTCGTAGGACCAGATACTGCATGTGATTCAACTCCATTTAGGTTGGGAAACAAAAGCTAGCTCACCTTACAAGAAACACACTCTGCTTTAGAGAAAAGAGCACTCTTCTACTCTACTGTGTTTCCTATAGGGCCAGAACAGTGAGCTTGCTCAGAACAAAAGAACTGTGCTTCCTACACACGGGCCATATCTAGTTCAACTCTGCTTAGGAAACTGACAAGAACAGTAGCTCCTCTTCAGTCCGATACACTGTACTTGCTGGGAACAGAAGCGAGTGCTATTTGCACTGTGTATGGCAATGGGAGCGCAATAGAGACTTTCCTTACCAGAAAACAACTCTTGCTCGTAAGACCAGAAACTTCATGTGATTCAACTCCATTTAGGACTGGGAAACAAATGCTAGCTCGCCTTACATGAAACACACTCTGCTTTTGAGAAAAGAGCACTCTTCTACTCTACTGTGTTTCCTATGGGGTCCGAACAGTGAGCTTGCTCAGAACAAAAGAACTGTGCTTCCTACACACACGGGCCATATCTAGTTCAACTCTGCTTAGGAAACTGACAAGAACAGTAGCTCCTCTTCCGTCCAATACACTGTACTTGCGGGGAACAGACGCGAGTGCTATTTGCACTGTGTATGGCAATTGGAGCACAATAGTGACTCGTCTTACCAGAAAACAACTCTTGCTCGTAGGACAAAAAACTGCATGTGACTCTACTCCATTTAGGACTGGGAAACAAACGCTAGCTCGCCTTACAAGAAACACACTCTGCTTTTGAGAAAAGAGCACTCTTCTACTCTACTGTGTTTCCTATAGGGCCAGAACAGTGAGCTTGCTCAGAACAAAAGAACTGTGCTTCCTACACACGGCCATATCTAGTTCAATTCTGCTTAGGAACCTGACAAGGACAGTAGATCCTCTTCAGTCCAGTACACTGTAATTGCTGGGAACAGACACCAGTGCTGTTTGTCCTGTGTATGGCAATGGCAGCGCAATAGTGACTCTTCATACCAGAAAACAACTCTTGCTCGTAAGACCAGAAACTTCATGAGGTTCAACTCCATTTAGGACCGGGAAACAAATGCTAGCTCGCCTTACATGAAACACCCTCTGCTTTTGAGAAAAGAGCACTCTTCTACTCTACTGTGTTTCCTATAGGGCCAGAATAGTGAGCTTGCTCAGAACAAAAGAACTGTGCTTCCTACACATGGGCCATATCTAGTTCAACTCTGCTTAGGAAACTGACAAGAACAGTAGCTCCTCTTCCGTCCAATACACTGTACTTGCTGGGAACAGACGCGAGTGCTATTTGCATTGTGTATGGCAAATGGAGCACAATAGTGACTTGTCTTACCAGAAAACAACTCTTGCTCGTAGGACAAAAAACTGCATGTGACTCAACTCCATTTAGGACTGGGAAACAAATGCTAGCTCGACTTCCAAGAAACACACTCTGCTTTTGAGAAATGAGCACTCTTCTACTCTACTGTGTTTCCTATAGGGCCAGAATAGTGAGTTTGCTGAGAACAAAAGAACTGTGCTTCCTACACATGGGCCATATCTAGTTCAACTCTGCTTAGGACACTGACAAGAACAGTAGCTCCTCTTCCGTCCAATACACTGTACTTGCGGGGAATAGACGCGAGTGCTATTTGCACTGTGTATGGCAAATGGAGCACAATAGTGACTTGTCTTACCAGAAAACAACTCTTGCTCGTAGGACAAAAAACTGCATGTGACTCAACTCCATTTAGGACTGGGAAACAAATGCTAGCTCGACTTCCAAGAAACACACTCTGCTTTTGAGAAAAGAGCACTCTTCTACTCTACTGTGTTTCCTATGGGGTCCAAACAGTGAGCTTGCTCAGAACAAA
Organism: Peromyscus eremicus; assembly: GCF_949786415.1. Taxonomy (NCBI): domain Eukaryota; kingdom Metazoa; phylum Chordata; class Mammalia; order Rodentia; family Cricetidae; genus Peromyscus; species Peromyscus eremicus. Next base: position 668,133 of record NW_026734318.1, on the reverse strand, counting down.
AGAACTGTGCTTCCTACACGCACGGACCATATCTAGTTCAATTCTGCTTAGGAACCTGACAAGAACAGTAGATCCTCTTCAGTCCAATACACTGTACTTTCTGGGAACAGACGCCAGTGCTATTTGTCCTATGTATGGCAATGGGAGCGCAATAGTGACTCTTCTTACCAGAAAACAACTCTTGCTCGTAGGACTAGAAACTGCATGTGATTCACTGTGTATGGCATTGGAGCACAATAGAGACTTGTCTTACCAGTAAACAAATCCTGCTCGTAGGACCAGAAACTGCATGTGATTCAACTCCATTTAGGACTGGAAAACAAACGCTATCTCGCCTTACAAGAAACACACTCTGCTTTAGAGAAAAGAGCACTCTTCTACTCTACTGTGTTTCTTTATGGCAAGAACAGTGAGCTTGCTCAGAACAAAAGAACTGTGCTTCCTTCACACACGGCCATATTTAGTTCAATTCTGCTTAGGAAACTGAGAAGAACAGTAGCTCCTTTTCAGTCCAATACACTGTACTTGCTGGGAACAGATGGGAGGGCTATTTGCACTGTGTATGGCAATGGGAGCGCAATAGTGACTTTCCTTACCAGAAAACAACTCTTGCTCATAGGAACACAATCTGCATGTGATTCCACTCCATTTAGGAATGGGAAACAAATGCTAGCTCGCCTTAAAAGAAACACACTCTGCTTTTGAGAAAAAAGCACTCTTCTACTCTACTGTGTTTCCTATGGGGTCCGAACAGTGAGCTTGCTCAGAACAAAAAACTGTGCTTCCTACACACACCGCCATATCTAGTTCAATTCTGCTTAGGAACCTGACAAGAACAGTAGATCCTCTTCAGTCCAATACACTGTACTTGCTGGGAACAGACGCCAGTGCTATTTGTCCTGTGTATGGCAATGGCAGCGCAAAAGTGACTCTTCTTACCATAAAACAACTCTTGCTCGTAGGACTAGAAACTGCATGTGATTCAACTCCATTTAGGACTGGGAAACAAAGGCTAGCTCGCCTCACAAGAAACACACTCTGCTTTAGAGAAAAGAGCACTCTTCTACTCTACTGTGTTTCCTATAGGGCCAGAACAGTGAGTTTGCTCAGAACAAAAGAGCTGTTGTTCCTACACACGGGCCATAACTAGTACCACTCTGTTTAGGAAACTGACAAGAACACTAGCTCCTCTTCAGTCTGATACAATGTACTTGCTGGGAACAGACGCGAGTGCTATTTGCACTGTGTATGGCAATTGGAGCCCAATAGTGACTTGTCTTACCAGAAAACAACTCTTGCTCGTAGGACAAAAAACTGCATGTGACTCAACTCCATTTAGGACTGGGAAACAAATGCTAGCTCGACGTCCAAGAAACACACTCTGCTTTTGAGAAAAGAGCACTCTTCTACTCTACTGTGTTTCCTATGTGTTCTGAAAAGTTAGCTTGCACAGAACAAAAAAACTGTGCTTCCTACACACACTGCCATATCTAGTTCAAGTCTCCTTAGGAACCTGACAAGAACAGTAGATCCTCTTCAGTCCAATACACTGTAATTGCTGCGAACAGACGCCAGTGCTATTTGTCCTGTGTATGGCAATGGCAGCGCAATAGTGACTCTTTTTACCAGAAAACAACTCTTGCTCATAGTACCAGAAACTGCATTGGATTCAACTCCATTTAGGACTGCGAAACAAACGCTAGCTCGCCTTAGAAGTAACACACTCTGCTTTAGAGAAAAGAGCACTCTTCAGCTCTACTGTGTTTCCTATGTGGTCCAAACAGTGAGCTTGCAAAGAACAAAAGAACTGTGCTTCCTACAAACACGGATCATATCTAGTTCAACTCTGCTTAGGAAACTGACAAGAACAGTAGCACCTATCCAGTCCAATACACTGTACTTGCTGGGAACAGACACGAGTGCTATTTGCACTGAGTATGGCAATGGGAGCGCAATAGTGACTTTCCTTACGAGAAAACAACTCTTTCTCATAGGACCAGAAACTGCATGTGATTCAACTCCATTTAGGACTGGGAAACAAACGCTAGCTCGCCTTACAAGAAACACACTCTGCTTTTGAGAAAACAGCACTCTTCCACTCTACTGTGTTTCCTATAGGGTCAGAAGAGTGAGCTTGCTCAGAACAAAAGAACTGTGCTTCCTACACACGGGCCATAACTAGTTCAACTCTGCTTAGGAAACTGACAAGAACAGTAGCTCCTCTTCAGTCTGATACACTGTACTTGCTGGGAACAGACGCGAGTGCTATTTGCACTGTGTATGGCAATGGGAACTCAATAGTGACTTTCCTTATTAGAAAACAACTCTTGATCGTAGGACCAGAAACTGCATATGATCAACTCCATTTAGGACTGGGAAACAAATGCTAGCTCGCCTTACATGAAACACACTCTGCTTTTGAGAAAAGAGCACTCTTCTACTCTACTGTGTTTCCTATGGGGTCCAAACAGTGAGCTTGCTCAGAACAAAAGAACTGTGCTTCCTACACGCACGGACCATATCTAGTTCAATTCTGCTTAGAAAACTGACAAGAACAGTAACTCCTATTCAGTCCAATACACTGTACTTGCTGGGAGAAGATGTGAGTGCTATTTGACTTGTAAAGGGCAATGGGAACGCAATAGTGACTTTCCTTACCAGAAAACAACTCTTGTTCATAGGACCAGAAACTGCATGTGATTCAACTCCATTTAGGACTAGGAAACAAACGCTAGCTCGCCTTACAAAAACACACTCTGCTTTTGAGAAAAGAGCACTCTTCTACTCTACTGTGTTTCCTATGTGTTCCGAAAAGTGAGCTTGCTCAGAACAAAAGAACTGTGCTTCCTACACACACGGCCATATCTAGTTCAATTCTGCTTAGGAACCTGACAAGAACAGTAGATCCTCTACAGTCCAATACACTGTACTTGCTGGGAACAGACGCCAGTGCTATTAGTCCTGTGTATGGCAATGGCAACGCAATAGTGACTCTTCTTACCAGAAAACAACTCTTGCTCGTAGGACCAGATACTGCATGTGATTCAACTCCATTTAGGACTGGGAAACAAATGCTAGCTCGCCTTACATGAAACACACTCTGCATTTGAGAAAAGAGCACTCTTCTACTCTATTGTGTTACCTATCCGGTCCGAAGATTGAGCTTGCTCAGAACAAAAGAACTGTGCTTCCTACACACACGGGCCATATCTAGTTCAACTCTGCTTAGGAAACCAACAAGAACAGTAGCTCCTCTTCAGTCCAATACACTGTACTTGCGGGGAGCAGACGCGAGTGCTATTTGTACTGTGTATGGCATTGGAGCACAATAGAGACTTGTCTTACCAGTAAACAAATCCTGCTCGTAGGACCAGAAACTGCATGTGATTCCACTCCATTTAGGACTGGGAAACAAACGCTAGCTCGCCTTATAAGAAACACATTCTGCTTTAGAGAAAAGAGCACTCTTCTACTCTACTGTGTTTCCTATGGGGTCCAAACAGTGAGCTTGCTCAGAACAAAAGAACTGTGCTTCCTACACACGCGGGCCATATCTAGTTCAACTCTGCTTAGGAAACTGACAAGAACAGTAGCTCCTCTTCAGTCCGATACACTGTACTTGCTGGGAACAGACGTGAGAGCTATTTGCACTATGTATGGCAAGGGGAGCACAATAGTGACTTTCCTTACCAGAAAACAACTCTTGCTCTTAGGACCAGAAACTGCATGTGATTCAACTCCATTTAGGACTGGGAAACAAACGCTAGCTCGCCTTACAAGAAACACACTCTGCTTTAGATTAAAGAGCACTCTTCTACTCTACTGTGTTTCCTATGGTGTCCGAATAGTGAGCTTGCTCAGAACAAAAGAACTGTGCTTCCTACACGCACGGACCATATCTAGTTCAATTCTGTTTAGAAAACTGACAAGAACAGTAACTCGTATTCAGTCCAATACACTGTACTTGCTGGGAAAAGACGCGAGTGCTATTTGACTTGTAAAGGGCAATGGGAGCGCAATAGTGACGTTCCTTACCAGAAAACAACTCTTGTTCATAGGACCAGAAACTGCATGTGATTCAACTCCATTTCAGACTAGAAAACAAACGCTAGCACGCCTTACAAAAACACACTCTGCTTTTGAGAAAAGAGCACTCTTCTACTCTACTGTGTTTCCTATGTGTTCCGAAAAGTGAGCTTGCTCAGAAAAAAAGAACTGTGCTTCCTACACACACGGCCATATCTAGTTCAATTCTGCTTAGGAACCTGACAAGAACAGTAGATCCTCTACAGTCCAATACACTGTACTTGCTGGGAACAGACGCCAGTGCTATTAGTCCTGTGTGTGGCAATGGCTGCGCAATAGTGACTCTTCTTACCAGAAAACAGCTCTTGCTCGTAGGACCAGATACTGCATGTGATTCAACTCCATTTAGGTTGGGAAACAAAAGCTAGCTCACCTTACAAGAAACACACTCTGCTTTAGAGAAAAGAGCACTCTTCTACTCTACTGTGTTTCCTATAGGGCCAGAACAGTGAGCTTGCTCAGAACAAAAGAACTGTGCTTCCTACACACGGGCCATATCTAGTTCAACTCTGCTTAGGAATCTGACAAGAACAGTAGCTCCTCTTCAGTCCGATACACTGTACTTGCTGGGAACAGAAGCGAGTGCTATTTGCACTGTGTATGGCAATGGGAGCGCAATAGAGACTTTCCTTACCAGAAAACAACTCTTGCTCGTAAGACCAGAAACTTCATGTGATTCAACTCCATTTAGGACTGGGAAACAAATGCTAGCTCGCCTTACATGAAACACACTCTGCTTTTGAGAAAAGAGCACTCTTCTACTCTACTGTGTTTCCTATGGGGTCCGAACAGTGAGCTTGCTCAGAACAAAAGAACTGTGCTTCCTACACACACGGGCCATATCTAGTTCAACTCTGCTTAGGAAACTGACAAGAACAGTAGCTCCTCTTCCGTCCAATACACTGTACTTGCGGGGAACAGACGCGAGTGCTATTTGCACTGTGTATGGCAATTGGAGCACAATAGTGACTCGTCTTACCAGAAAACAACTCTTGCTCGTAGGACAAAAAACTGCATGTGACTCTACTCCATTTAGGACTGGGAAACAAACGCTAGCTCGCCTTACAAGAAACACACTCTGCTTTTGAGAAAAGAGCACTCTTCTACTCTACTGTGTTTCCTATAGGGCCAGAAGAGTGAGCTTGCTCAGAACAAAAGAACTGTGCTTCCTACACACGGCCATATCTAGTTCAATTCTGCTTAGGAACCTGACAAGGACAGTAGATCCTCTTCAGTCCAGTACACTGTAATTGCTGGGAACAGACACCAGTGCTGTTTGTCCTGTGTATGGCAATGGCAGCGCAATAGTGACTCTTCATACCAGAAAACAACTCTTGCTCGTAAGACCAGAAACTTCATGAGGTTCAACTCCATTTAGGACCGGGAAACAAATGCTAGCTCGCCTTACATGAAACACCCTCTGCTTTTGAGAAAAGAGCACTCTTCTACTCTACTGTGTTTCCTATAGGGCCAGAATAGTGAGCTTGCTCAGAACAAAAGAACTGTGCTTCCTACACATGGGCCATATCTAGTTCAACTCTGCTTAGGAAACTGACAAGAACAGTAGCTCCTCTTCCGTCCAATACACTGTACTTGCAGGGAACAGACGCGAGTGCTATTTGCATTGTGTATGGCAAATGGAGCACAATAGTTACTTGTCTTACCAGAAAACAACTCTTGCTCGTAGGACAAAAAACTGCATGTGACTCAACTCCATTTAGGACTGGGAAACAAATGCTAGCTCGACTTCCAAGAGACACACTCTGCTTTTGAGAAATGAGCACTCTTCTACTCTACTGTGTTTCCTATAGGGCCAGAATAGTGAGTTTGCTGAGAACAAAAGAACTGTGCTTCCTACACATGGGCCATATCTAGTTCAACTCTGCTTAGGAAACTGACAAGAACAGTAGCTCCTCTTCCGTCCAATACACTGTACTTGCGGGGAATAGACGCGAGTGCTATTTGCACTGTGTATGGCAAATGGAGCACAATAGTGACTTGTCTTACCAGAAAACAACTCTTGCTCGTAGGACAAAAAACTGCATGTGACTCAACTCCATTTAGGACTGGGAAACAAATGCTAGCTCGACTTCCAAGAAACACACTCTGCTTTTGAGAAAAGAGCACTCTTCTACTCTACTGTGTTTCCTATGGGGTCCAAACAGTGAGCTTGCTCAGAACAAAAGAACTGTGCTTCCTACACGCACGGACCATATCTAGTTCAATTCTGCTTAGTAAACTGACAAGAACAGTAGCTCCTATTCAGTGCAATACACTGTACTTGCTGGGAAAAGACGCGAGTGCTCTTTTCCTTGTAAAGGGCAATGGGAGCGCAATAGTGACTTTCCTTACCAGAAAACAACTCTTGTTCATAGGACCAGAAACTGCATGTGATTCAACTCCATTTAGGACTAGGAAACAAACGCTAGCTCGCCTTACAGAAACACACTCTGCTTTTGAGAAAAGAGCACTCTTCTACTCTACTGTGTTTCCTATGTGTTCCGAAAAGTGAGCTTGCTCAGAACAAAAAAACTGTGCTTCCTACACACACGGGCCATATCTAGTTCAATTCTGCTTAGGAACCTGACAAGAACAGTAGATCCTCTTCAGTCCAATACACTGTACTTTCTGGGAACAGACGCCAGTGCTATTTGTCCTATGTATGGCAATGGGAGCGCAATAGTGACTCTTCTTACCAGAAAACAACTCTTGCTCGTAGGACTAGAAACTGCATGTGATTCAACTCCATTTAGGACTGGGAAACAAGCGCTAGCTCGCCTTACAAGAAACACACTCCGCTTTAGAGAAAAGAGCACTCTTCCACTCTACTGTGTTTCCTATAGGGCCAGAAGAGTGAGCTTGCTCAGAACAAAAGAACTGTGCTTCCTACACACGGGCCATAACTAGTTCAACTCTGCTTAGGAAACTGACAAGAACAGTAGCTCCTCTTCAGTCCGATACACTGTACTTGCTGGGAACAGACGCCAGTGCTATTTGCCCTGTGTATGGCAATGGGAGCGCAATAGTGACTTTCCTTATTAGAAAACAACTCTTGATCGTAGGACCAGAAACTGCATATGATCAACTCCATTTAGGACTGGGAAACAAATGCTAGCTCGCCTTACATGAAACACACTCTGCTTTTGAGAAAAGAGCACTCTTCTACTCTACTGTGTTTCCTATGGGGTCCAAACAGTGAGCTTGCTCAGAACAAAAGAACTGTGCTTCCTACACACACGGACCATATCTAGTTCAATTCTGTTTAGAAAACTGACAAGAACAGTAACTCCTATTCAGTCCAATACACTGTACTTGCTGGGAAAAGACGCGAGTGCTATTTGACTTGTAAAGGGCAATGGGAGCGCAATAGTGACTTTTCTTACCAGAAAACAACTCTTGTTCATAGGACCAGAAACTGCATGTGATTCAACTCCATTTCAGACTAGGAAACAAACGCTAGCACGCCTTACAAAAACACACTCTGCTTTTGAGAAAAGAGCACTCTTCTACTCTACTGTGTTTCCTATGTGTTCCGAAAAGTGAGCTTGCTCAGAACAAAAGAACTGTGCTTCCTACACACACGGCCATATCTAGTTCAATTCTGCTTAGGAACCTGACAAGAACAGTAGATCCTCTACAGTCCAATACACTGTACTTGCTGGGAACAGACGCCAGTGCTATTAGTCCTGTGTATGGCAATGGCAGCGCAATAGTGACTTTTCTTACCAGAAAACAACTCTTGCTCGTAGGACCAGATACTGCATGTGATTCAACTCCATTTAGGACTGGGAAACAAATGCTAGCTTGCCTTACATGAAACACAATCTGCATTTGAGAAAAGAGCACTCTTCTACCCTATTGTGTTTCCTATCGGGTCCGAAGAGTGAGCTTGCTCAAAACAAAAGAACTGTGCTTCCTACACACACGGGCCATATCTAGTTCAACTCTGCTTAGGAAACCAACAAGAACAGTAGCTCCTCTTCAGTCCAATACACTGTACTTGCGGGGAACAGACGCGAGTGCTATTTGCACTGTGTATGGCATTGGAGCACAATAGTGACGTGTCTTATCAGAAAACAAATCCTGCTCGTAGGACCAGAAACTGCATGTGATTCCACTCCATTTAGGACTGGGAAACAAACGCTAGCTCGCCTTACAAGAAACACACTCTGCTTTAGAGTAAAGAGCACTCTTCTACTCTACTGTGTTTCCTATGGTGTCCGAACAGTGAGCTTGCTCAGAACAAAAGAACTGTGCTTCCTACACACACGGCCATATCTAGTTCAATTCTGCTTAGGAACCTGACAAGAACAGTAGATCCTCTTCAGTCCAATACACTGTACTTGCTGGGAACAGACGCGAGTGCTATTTGCACTGTGTATGGCAATTGGAGCGCAGTAGTGACTTTCCTTACCAGAAAAAAACTCTTGATCGTAGGACCAGAAACTGCATATGATCAACTCCATTTAGGACTGGGAAACAAATGCTAGCTAGCCTTACATGAAACACACTCTGCTTTTGAGAAAAGAGCACTCTTCTACTCTACTGTGTTTCCTATGGGGTCCAAACAGTGAGCTTGCTCAGAACAAAAGAACTGTGCTTCCTACACGCACGGACCATATCTAGTTCAATTCTGCTTAGTAAACTGACAAGAACAGTAGCTCCTATTCAGTCCAATACACTGTACTTGCTGGGAAAAGACGCGAGTGCTATTTGCCTTGTAAAGGGCAATGGGAGCGCAATAGTGACTTTCCTTAAAAGAAAACAACTCTTGTTCATAGGACCAGAAACTGCATGTGATTCAACTCCATTTAGGACTAGGAAACAAACGCTAGCTCGCCTTACAAAAACACACTCTGCTTTTGAGAAAAGAGCACTCTTCTACTCTACTGTGTTTCCTATGTGTTCCGAAAAGTGAGCATGCTCAGAACAAAAGAACTGTGCTTCCTACACACACGGCCATATCTAGTTCAATTCTGCTTAGGAACCTGACAAGAACAGTAGATCCTCTTCAGTCCAATACACTGTACTTGCTGGGAACAGATGCCAGTGCTATTAGTCCTGTGTATGGCAATGGCAGCGCAATAGTAACTCTTCTTACCAGAAAACAACTCTTGCTCGTAGGACCAGAAACTGCATGTGATTCAACTCCATTTAGGACTGGGAAACAAATGCTAGTTCGCCTTACATGAAACACACTCTGCATTTGATAAAAGAGCACTCTTCTACTCTATTGTGTTTCCTATCGTGTCCGAACAGTGAGCTTGCTCAGAACAAAAGAACTGTGCTTCCTACACACACGGGCCATATCTAGTTCAACTCTGCTTAGGAAACTGAGAAGAACAATAGCTCCTTTTCAGTCCAATACACTGTACTTTCTGGGAACAGACGGGAGGGCTATTTGCACTGTGTATGGCAATGGGAGTGCAATAGTGACTTTCCTTACGAGAAAACAACTCTTGCTCATAGGACCAGAAACTGCATGTGATTCAACTCCATTTAGGACTGGGAAACAAACGCTAGCTTGCCTTACAAGAAACACATTCTGCTTTAGAGAAAAGAGCACTCTTCTACTCTACTGTGTTTCCTATGGGGTACAAACAGTGAGCTTGCTCAGAACAAAAGAACTGTGCTTCCTACACATGCAGGCCATATCTAGTTCAACTCTGCTTAGGAAACTGACAAGAACAGTAGCTCCTCTTCAGTCCGATACACTGTACTTGCTGGGAACAGACGTGAGAGCTATTTGCACTATGTATGGCAAGGGGAGCGCAATAGTGACTTTCCTTACCAGAAAACAACTCTTGTTCATAGGACCAGAAACTGCATGTGATTCAACTCCATTTCAGACTAGGAAACAAACGCTAGCACGCCTTACAAAAACACACTCTGCTTTTGAGAAAAGAGCACTCTTCTACTCTACTGTGTTTCCTATGTGTTCCGAAAAGTGAGCTTGCTCAGAACAAAAGAACTGTGCTTCCTACACACACGGCCATATCTAGTTCAATTCTGCTTAGGAACCTGACAAGAACAGTAGATCCTCTACAGTCCAATACACTGTACTTGCTGGGAACAGACGCCAGTGCTATTAGTCCTGTGTATGGCAATGGCAGCGCAATAGTGACTTTTCTTACCAGAAAACAACTCTTGCTCGTAGGACCAGATACTGCATGTGATTCAACTCCATTTAGGACTGGGAAACAAATGCTAGCTTGCCTTACATGAAACACAATCTGCATTTGAGAAAAGAGCACTCTTCTACCCTATTGTGTTTCCTATCGGGTCCGAAGAGTGAGCTTGCTCAAAACAAAAGAACTGTGCTTCCTACACACACGGGCCATATCTAGTTCAACTCTGCTTAGGAAACCAACAAGAACAGTAGCTCCTCTTCAGTCCAATACACTGTACTTGCGGGGAACAGACGCGAGTGCTATTTGCACTGTGTATGGCATTGGAGCACAATAGTGACGTGTCTTATCAGAAAACAAATCCTGCTCGTAGGACCAGAAACTGCATGTGATTCCACTCCATTTAGGACTGGGAAACAAACGCTAGCTCGCCTTACAAGAAACACACTCTGCTTTAGAGTAAAGAGCACTCTTCTACTCTACTGTGTTTCCTATGGTGTCCGAACAGTGAGCTTGCTCAGAACAAAAGAACTGTGCTTCCTACACACACGGCCATATCTAGTTCAATTCTGCTTAGGAACCTGACAAGAACAGTAGATCCTCTTCAGTCCAATACACTGTACTTGCTGGGAACAGACGCGAGTGCTATTTGCACTGTGTATGGCAATTGGAGCGCAGTAGTGACTTTCCTTACCAGAAAAAAACTCTTGATCGTAGGACCAGAAACTGCATATGATCAACTCCATTTAGGACTGGGAAACAAATGCTAGCTAGCCTTACATGAAACACACTCTGCTTTTGAGAAAAGAGCACTCTTCTACTCTACTGTGTTTCCTATGGGGTCCAAACAGTGAGCTTGCTCAGAACAAAAGAACTGTGCTTCCTACACGCACGGACCATATCTAGTTCAATTCTGCTTAGTAAACTGACAAGAACAGTAGCTCCTATTCAGTCCAATACACTGTACTTGCTGGGAAAAGACGCGAGTGCTATTTGCCTTGTAAAGGGCAATGGGAGCGCAATAGTGACTTTCCTTAAAAGAAAACAACTCTTGTTCATAGGACCAGAAACTGCATGTGATTCAACTCCATTTAGGACTAGGAAACAAACGCTAGCTCGCCTTACAAAAACACACTCTGCTTTTGAGAAAAGAGCACTCTTCTACTCTACTGTGTTTCCTATGTGTTCCGAAAAGTGAGCATGCTCAGAACAAAAGAACTGTGCTTCCTACACACACGGCCATATCTAGTTCAATTCTGCTTAGGAACCTGACAAGAACAGTAGATCCTCTTCAGTCCAATACACTGTACTTGCTGGGAACAGATGCCAGTGCTATTAGTCCTGTGTATGGCAATGGCAGCGCAATAGTAACTCTTCTTACCAGAAAACAACTCTTGCTCGTAGGACCAGAAACTGCATGTGATTCAACTCCATTTAGGACTGGGAAACAAATGCTAGTTCGCCTTACATGAAACACACTCTGCATTTGATAAAAGAGCACTCTTCTACTCTATTGTGTTTCCTATCGTGTCCGAACAGTGAGCTTGCTCAGAACAAAAGAACTGTGCTTCCTACACACACGGGCCATATCTAGTTCAACTCTGCTTAGGAAACTGAGAAGAACAATAGCTCCTTTTCAGTCCAATACACTGTACTTTCTGGGAACAGACGGGAGGGCTATTTGCACTGTGTATGGCAATGGGAGTGCAATAGTGACTTTCCTTACGAGAAAACAACTCTTGCTCATAGGACCAGAAACTGCATGTGATTCAACTCCATTTAGGACTGGGAAACAAACGCTAGCTTGCCTTACAAGAAACACATTCTGCTTTAGAGAAAAGAGCACTCTTCTACTCTACTGTGTTTCCTATGGGGTACAAACAGTGAGCTTGCTCAGAACAAAAGAACTGTGCTTCCTACACATGCAGGCCATATCTAGTTCAACTCTGCTTAGGAAACTGACAAGAACAGTAGCTCCTCTTCAGTCCGATACACTGTACTTGCTGGGAACAGACGTGAGAGCTATTTGCACTATGTATGGCAAGGGGAGCGCAATAGTGACTTTCCTTACCAGAAAACAACTCTTGCTCTTAGGACCAGAAACTGCATGTGATTCAACTCCATTTAGGACTGGGAATCAAACGCTAGCTCGCCTTACAAGAAACACACTCTGCTTTTGAGAAAAGAGCACTCTTATACTCTACTGTGTTTCCTATGGGGTCCGAACAGTGAGCTTGCTCAGAACAAAAGAACTGTGCTTCCTACACACGGGCCATAACTAGTTCAACTCTGCTTAGGAAACTGACAAGAACAGTAGCTCCTCTTCAGTCTGATACACTGTACTTGCTGGGAACAGACGCGAGTGCTATTTGCACTGTGTATGGCAATGGGAGCTCAATAGTGACTTTCCTTATTAGAAAACAACTCTTGATCGTAGGACCAGAAACTGCATATGATCAACTCCATTTAGGACTGGGAAACAAATGCTAGCTCGCCTTACATGAAACACACTCTGCTTTTGAGAAAAGAGCACTCTTCTACTCTACTGTGTTTCCTATGGGGTTCTAACAGTGAGCTTGCTCAGAACAAAAGAACTGTGCTTCCTACACGCACGGACCATATCTAGTTCAATTCTGCTTAGAAAACTGACAAGAACAGTAACTCCTATTCAGTCCAATACACTGTACTTGCTGGGAGAAGATGCGAGTGCTATTTGACTTGTAAAGGGCAATGGGAACGCAATAGTGACTTTCCTTACCAGAAAACAACTCTTGTTCATAGGACCAGAAACTGCATGTGATTCAACTCCATTTAGGACTAGGAAACAAACGCTAGCTCGCCTTACAAAAACACACTCTGCTGTTGAGAAAAGAGCACTCTTCTACTCTACTGTGTTTCCTATGTGTTCCGAAAAGTGAGCTTGCTCAGAACAAAAGAACTGTGCTTCCTACACACACGGCCATATCTAGTTCAATTCTGCTTAGGAACCTGACAAGAACAGTAGATCCTCTACAGTCCAATACACTGTACTTGCTGGGAACAGACGCCAGTGCTATTAGTCCTGTGTATGGCAATGGCAGCGCAATAGTGACTCTTCTTACCAGAAAACAACTCTTGCTCGTAGGACCAGATACTGCATGTGATTCAACTCCATTTAGGACTGGGAAACAAATGCTAGCTCGCCTTACATGAAACACACTCTGCATTTGAGAAAAGAGCACTCTTCTACACTATTGTGTTACCTATCAGGTCCGAAGAGTGAGCTTGCTCAGAACAAAAGAACTGTGCTTCCTACACACACGGGCCATATCTAGTTCAACTCTGCTTAGGAAACCAACAAGAACAGTAGCTCCTCTTCAGTCCAATACACTGTACTTGCGGGGAACAGACGCGAGTGCTATTTGTACTGTGTATGGCATTGGAGCACAATAGAGACTTGTCTTACCAGTAAACAAATCCTGCTCGTAGGACCAGAAACTGCATGTGATTCAACTTCTTTTTTGACTGGGAAACAAATGCTAGCTCGCCTTACAGGAAACACACTCTGCTTTTGAGAAAAGAGCACTCTTCTACTCTACTGTGTTTCCTATGGTGTCCGAATATTGAGCTTGCTCAGAACAAAAGAACTGTGCTTCCTACACACATGGCCATATCTAGTTCAATTCTGCTTAGGAACCTGACAAGAACAGTAGATCCTCTTCAGTCCAATACACTGTACTTGCGGGGTACAGACGCGAGTGCTATTTGCACTGTGTATGGCAATTGGAGCACAATAGTGACTCGTCTTACCAGAAAACAACTTTTGCTCGTAGGACCAAAAACTACATGGGACTCAACTCCATTTAGGAGTGGGAAACAAACGCTAGCTCGACTTCCAAGAAACACACTCTGCTTTTGAGAATAGAGCACTCTTCTACTTTACTGTGCTTCCTATAGGGCCAGAACAGTGAGCTTGCTCAGAAAAAAAGAACTGTGCATCCTACACACACGGGCCATACCTAGTTCAACTCTTCTTAGAAAACTCAGTAGAACAGTAGCTCCTCTTCAGTCCAATACACTGTACTTGCTGGGAACAGACGGGAGGGCTATTTGCACTGTGTATGGCAATGGGAGCGCAATAGTGACTTTCTTTACCAGAAAACAACTCTTGGTCGTAGGACCAGAAACTGCATGTGATTCCACTCCATTTAGGACTGGGAAACAAACGGTGGCTCGCCTTACAAGAAACGCACTCTGCTTTAGAGAAAAGAGCACTCTTCTACTCTACTGTGTTTCCTATGGCGTCCAAACAGTGAGCTTGCTCAGAACAAAAGAACTGTGCTTCCTACACACACGGACCATATCTAGTTCAACTCTGCTTAGTAAACTGACAAGAACAGTAGCTCCTATTCAGTCCAATACACTTTACTTGCTGGGAAAAGACGCGAGTGCTATTTGCCTTGTGTAGGGCAATGGGAGCACAATAGTTACTTTCCTTACCATAAAACAACTCTTGCTCGTAGGACCAGAAACTCCATGTCATTCAACTCCATTTAGGTCTGGGAAACAAATGATAGCTCGCCTTACATGAAACACACTCTGCTTTTGAGAAAAGAGCACTCTTCTACTCTACTGTGTTTCCTATGGTTCCGAACAGTGAGCTTGCTCAGAACAAAAGAACTGTGCTTCCTACACACAAGGGCCATATCTAGTTCAACTCTGCTTAGGAAACTGACAAGAACAGTAGCCCCTCTTCAGTCCAATACACTGTACTTGCGGGGAAGAGACGTGAGTGCTATTTGCACTGTGTATGGCAATTGGAGCACAATAGTGACTCGTCTTACCAGAAAACAACTCTTGCTCGTAGGACAAAAAAACTGCATGTGACTCAACTCCATTTAGGACTGGGAAACAAACGCTAGCTTGCCTTACAAGAAACACACTCTGCTTTTGAGAAAAGAGCACTCTTCTACTCTACTGTGTTTCCTATGGAGTCCGAACACTGAACTTGCTCAGAAGAACTGTGCTTCCTACACACACGGCCATATCTAGTTCAATTCTGCTTAGGAACCTGACAAGAACAGTAGATCCTCTTCAGTCCAATACACTGTACTTGCTGGGAACAGACGCCAGTGCTATTTGTCCTGTATATGGCAATGGCAGCGCAAAAGTGACTCTTCTTACCATAAAAAAACTCTGGCTTGTAGGATTAGAAACTGCATGTGATTCAACTCCATTTAGGACTGGAAAACAAACGCTATCTCGCCTTACAAGAAACACACTCTGCTTTAGAGAAAAGAGCACTCTTCTACTCTACTGTGTTTCTTTATGGCAAGAACAGTGAGCTTGCTCAGAACAAAAGAACTGTGCTTCCTTCACACACGGCCATATTTAGTTCAATTCTGCTTAGGAAACTGAGAAGAACAGTAGCTCCTTTTCAGTCCAATACACTGTACTTGCTGGGAACAGATGGGAGGGCTATTTGCACTGTGTATGGCAATGGGAGCGCAATAGTGACTTTCCTTACCAGAAAACAACTCTTGCTCATAGGAACACAATCTGCATGTGATTCCACTCCATTTAGGAATGGGAAACAAATGCTAGCTCGCCTTAAAAGAAACACACTCTGCTTTTGAGAAAAAAGCACTCTTCTACTCTACTGTGTTTCCTATGGGGTCCGAACAGTGAGCTTGCTCAGAACAAAAAACTGTGCTTCCTACACACACCGCCATATCTAGTTCAATTCTGCTTAGGAACCTGACAAGAACAGTAGATCCTCTTCAGTCCAATACACTGTACTTGCTGGGAACAGACGCCAGTGCTATTTGTCCTGTGTATGGCAATGGCAGCGCAAAAGTGACTCTTCTTACCATAAAACAACTCTTGCTCGTAGGACTAGAAACTGCATGTGATTCAACTCCATTTAGGACTGGGAAACAAAGGCTAGCTCGCCTCACAAGAAACACACTCTGCTTTAGAGAAAAGAGCACTCTTCTACTCTACTGTGTTTCCTATAGGGCCAGAACAGTGAGTTTGCTCAGAACAAAAGAGCTGTTGTTCCTACACACGGGCCATAACTAGTACCACTCTGTTTAGGAAACTGACAAGAACACTAGCTCCTCTTCAGTCTGATACAATGTACTTGCTGGGAACAGACGCGAGTGCTATTTGCACTGTGTATGGCAATTGGAGCCCAATAGTGACTTGTCTTACCAGAAAACAACTCTTGCTCGTAGGACAAAAAACTGCATGTGACTCAACTCCATTTAGGACTGGGAAACAAATGCTAGCTCGACGTCCAAGAAACACACTCTGCTTTTGAGAAAAGAGCACTCTTCTACTCTACTGTGTTTCCTATGTGTTCTGAAAAGTTAGCTTGCACAGAACAAAAAAACTGTGCTTCCTACACACACTGCCATATCTAGTTCAAGTCTCCTTAGGAACCTGACAAGAACAGTAGATCCTCTTCAGTCCAATACACTGTAATTGCTGCGAACAGACGCCAGTGCTATTTGTCCTGTGTATGGCAATGGCAGCGCAATAGTGACTCTTTTTACCAGAAAACAACTCTTGCTCATAGTACCAGAAACTGCATTGGATTCAACTCCATTTAGGACTGCGAAACAAACGCTAGCTCGCCTTAGAAGTAACACACTCTGCTTTAGAGAAAAGAGCACTCTTCAGCTCTACTGTGTTTCCTATGTGGTCCAAACAGTGAGCTTGCAAAGAACAAAAGAACTGTGCTTCCTACAAACACGGATCATATCTAGTTCAACTCTGCTTAGGAAACTGACAAGAACAGTAGCACCTATCCAGTCCAATACACTGTACTTGCTGGGAACAGACACGAGTGCTATTTGCACTGAGTATGGCAATGGGAGCACAATGTGACTTTCCTTACCAGAAAACAACTCTTGTTCGTAGGACCTGAAACTGCATGTGATTCCACTCCATTTAGGACTAGGAAACAAATGCTAGCTCGCCTTACAAAAACAAACTCTGCTTTAGAGAAAAGAGCACTCTTCTACTCTACTGTGTTTCCTATAGGGCCAGAATAATGAGCTTGCTCAGAACAAAAGAACTGTGCTTCCTACACATGGGCCATATCTAGTTCAACTCTGCTTAGGAAACTGACAAGAACAGGAGCTCCTCTTCAGTCCGATACACTGTACTTGCTGGGAACAGACGCGAGTGCTATTTGCCTTGTGTAGGGCAATGGGAGCGCAATAGTGACTTTCCTTACCAGAAAACAACTCTTGCTCGTAGGACCAGAAACTGCATGTGATTCAACTCCATTTAGGAGTAGGAAACAAACGCTAGCTCGCCTTACAAAAACACACTCTGCTTTTGAGAAAAGTGCACTCTTCTACTCTACTGTGTTTCCTATGGTGTCCGAACATTGAGCTTGCTCAGAACAAAAGAACTGTGCTTCCTACACACATGGCCATATCTAGTTCAATTCTGCTTAGGAACCTGAAAAGAACAGTAGATCCTATTCAGTCCAATACACTGTACGTACTGGGAACAGACGCCAGTGCTATTTGTCCTGTGTATGGCAATGGCAGCACAATAGTGACTCTTCTTACCATAAAACAACTCTTGCTCGTAGGACCAGAAACTGCATGTGATTCAACTCCATTTAGGACTGGGAAACAAAAGCTAGCTCAACTTACAGAAACACACTCTGCTTTAGAGAAAAGAGCACTCTTCTACTCTACTGTGTTTCCTATAGGGCCAGAACAGTGAGAATGCTCAGAACAAAGAACTGTGCTTCCTACACACGAGCCATATCTAGTTCAACTCTGCTTAGGAAACTGACAAGAACAGTAGCTCCTCTTCAGTCTGATACACTGTACTTGCTGGGAACAGACACGAGTGATATTTGCACTGTGTATGGCAATGGGAGCGCAATAGTGACTTTCCTTTACAGAAAACAACTCTTGCTCATAGGACAAGAAACTGCATGTGATTCAACTCCATTTAGGACTGGGATACAAATGCTAGCTCGCCTTCCATGAAACACACTCTGCTTTTGAGAAAAGAGCACTCTTCTACTCTACTGTGCTTCCTATGGGGTCCGAACAGTGAGCCTGCTCAGAACATAAGAACTGTGCTTCCTACACACACGGGCCATATCATGTTCAACTCTGCTTAGGAAACTGACAAGAACAGTAGCTCCTCTTCAGTCCGATACACTCTAATTGATGGGAACAGACGCAGGAGCTATTTGCACTGTGTATGGCAAGGGGAGCACAATAGTGACTTTCCTTACCAGAAAACAACTCTTGCTCTTAGGACCAGAAACTGCATGTGATTCAAGTCCATTTAGGACTGGGAAACAAACTCTAGCTCGCTTTACAAGAAACACAATCTGCTTTTGAGAAAAGAGCACTCTTCTACTCTACTGTGTTTCCTATAGGGCCAGAACAGTGAGCTTGCTCAGAAAAAAAGAACTGTGCTTCCTAGACACACAGACCATATCTAGTTCAACTCTGCTTTGGAAACTGAGAAGAACAGTAGCTCCTCTTCAGTCCAATACACTGTACTTGCTGGGAACAGACGGGAGGGCTATTTGCACTGTGTATGGCAATGGGAGCACAATAGTGACTTTCCTTACCAGAAAACAACTCTTGCTCGTAGGACTAGAAACTGCATGTGATTCCACTCCATTTAGGACTGGGAAACAAATGCTAGCTCGCCTTACAAAAACAAACTCTGCTTTAGAGAAAAGAGCACTCTTCTACTCTATTGTGTTTCCTATGGGGTCCAAACAGTGAGCTTCCTCAGAACAAAAAAACTGTGCTTCCTACACACATGGCCATATCTAGTTCAATTCTGCTTAGGAACCTGACAAGAACAGTAGATCCTCTTCAGTCCATTACACTGTACTTGCTGGGAACAGACACCAGTGCTATTTGTCCTGTGTATGGCAATGGCAGAGCAATAGTGACTCTTGTTACCATGAAACAACTCTTGCTCGTAAGACTAGAAACAGCATGTGATTCAATTCCGTTTAGGACTGGGAAACAAACGCTAGCTCGCCTTACAAGAAACACACTCTGCTTTAGAGAAAAGAGCACTCTTCCACTCTACTGTGTTTACTATAGGGCCAGAACAGTGAGCTTGCTCAGAACAAAAGAACTGTGCTTCCAACACAGGGCCATAACTAGTTCAACTCTGCTTAGGAAACTGACAAGAACAGTAGCTCCTCTTCCGTCCAATACACTGTACTTGCTGGGAACAGACGGGAGGGCTATTTGCACTGTGGATGGCAATGGGAGCAAAATAGTGACTTTCCTTACCAGAAAACAGCTCTTGCTCATAGGACCAGAAACTGCATGTGATTCAACTTCTTTTTTGACTGGGAAACAAATGCTAGCTCGCCTTACAAGAAACACACTCTGCTTTAGAGAAAATAGCACTCTTCTACTCTACTGTGTTTCCTATGGGGTCCAAACAGTGAGCTTGCTCAGAACAAAAGAACTGTGCTTAATACACACACGGACCACATCTAGTTCAACTCTGCTTGGGAAACTGACATGAACAGTAGCTCCTATTCAGTCCAATACACTGTACTTGCTGGGAAAAGACGCGAGTGCTATTTGCCTTGTGTAGGGCAATGGGAGCGCAATAGTCACTTTCCTTACCAGAAAACAACTCTTGTTCGTAGGACCAGAAACTGCATGTGATTCAACTCCATTTAGGACTGGGAAACAAACTCTAGCTCGCTTTACAAGAAACACACTCTGCTTTTGAGAAAAGAGCACTCTTCTACTCTACTGTGATTCCTATAGGGCCAGAACAGTGAGCTTGCTCAGAACATAAGAACTGTGCTTCCTACACACACGGGCCATATCTAGTTCAACTCTGCTTAGGAAACTGACAAGAACAGTACCTCCTTTTCAGTCCGATACACTGTACTTGTGGGGAACAGAAGCGAGTGATATTTGCACTGTGTATGGCAATTGGAGCACAATAGTGACTTGTCTTACCAGAAAACAACTCTTGCTCGTTGGACAAAAAACTGCATGTGACTCAACTCCATTTAGGACTGGGAAACAAACGCTAGCTCGACTTCCAAGAAACACACTCTGCTTTTGAGAAAAGAGCACTCTTCTACTCTACTGTGTTTCCTATGTGTTCCGAACAGTGAGCTTGCTCAGAACAAAAAAAAATGTGCTTCCTACACACACGGCCATATCTAGTTCAAGTCTGCTTAGGAACCTGACAAGAACAGTAGATCCTCTTCAGTCCAATACACTGTACTTGCTGGGAACAGACGCCAGTGCGATTTGTCCTGTGTATGTCAATGACAGCGCAATAGTGACTCTTCTTACCAGAAAACAACTCTTGCTCGTGGACCAGAAACTGCATGTGATTCAACTCCATTTAGGACTGGGAAACAAACGCTAGCTCGCCCTACTAGAAACACACTCTGCTTTTGAGAAAAGAGCACTCTTCTACTCTACTGTGTTTCCTATGGGGTCCAAACAGTGAGCTTGCTCAGAACAAAAGAACTGTGCTTCCTAAACACGCGGGACTTATCTCGTTCAACTCTGCTTAGGAAACTGACAAGAACAGTAGCTCCTCTTCAGTCCGATACACTGTTCTTGCTGGGAACAGACGTGAGTGCTATTTGCACTGTGTATGGCAATGGGAGTACAATAGTGACTTTCCTTACCAGAAACAACTCTTGGTCGTAGGACCAGAAACTGCATGTGATTCAACTCCATTTAGGACTGGGAAACAAACGCTAGCTCGCCTTACAAGAAACACAATCTGCTTTTGAGAAAAGAGCACCCTTCTACTCTACTGTGTTTCCTATAGGGCCAGAACAGTGAGCTTGCTCAGAACAAAAGAACTGTGCTTCCTACACACACGGCCATATCTAGTTCAACTCTGCTGAGGAAACTGACAAGAACAGTAGCTCCTAATCCGTCCAATACACTGTACTTGAAGGGAACAGACGCCAGTACTATTTGCACTGTGTATGGCATTTGGATGGCAATAGTGACTCTTCTTACCAGAAAACAACTCTTGCTCGTAGGACCAGAAACTGCATGTGATTCAACTCCATTTAGGAATGGGAAACAAATGCTAGCTCGCCTTACAAGAAACACACTCTGCTTTTGAGAAAAGAGCACTCTTCTTCTCTACTGTGTTTCCTAAGAGGTCTGAACAGTGAACTTGCTCAGAACAAAAGAACTGTGCTTCCTACACACACGGCCATACCTAGTTCAATTCTGCTTACGAACCTGACAAGAACAGTAGATCCTCTTCAGTCCAATACACTGTACATGCTGGGAACAGACTCGAGTGCTATTTGCCCTGTGTATGACAATGGGAGCGCAATAGTGACTCTTCTTACCAGAAAACAACTCTTGCTCGTAGGACCAGAAACTGCATGTGATTCAACTCCATTTAGGACTGGGAAACAAACACTAGCTTGCCTTACAAGAAACACACTCTGATTTAGAGAAAAGAGCACTCTTCTACTCTACTGTGTTTCCTAAGAGGTCCAAACAGTGAACTTGCTCAGAACAAAAGAACTGTGCTTCCTACACACACGGCCATATCTAGTTCAATTCTGATTAGGAACCTGACAAGAACAGTAGATCCTCTTCACTCCAATACACTATACTTGCTGGTAACAGTCTCCAGGGCTCTTTGTCCTGTGTATGGCAATGGCAGCGCAATATTGACTCTTCTTACCAGAAAACAACTCTTGCTCCAAGGACCAGAAACTGCATGTGATTCAACTCCATTTAGGACTGGGAAACAAACACGAGCTTGCATTACAAGAAACACACTCTGCTTTAGAGAAACGAGCACTTTTCTACTCTACTGTGTTTCCTATAGGGCCAAAACAGTGAGCTTGCTCAGAACAAAAGAACTGTGCTTCCTACACACGGACCATATCTAGTTCAACTCTGCTTACGAAACTGACAAGAACAGTAGCTCCTCTTCAGTTCGATACACTGTACTTGCAGGGAACAAACGCGAGTGCTATTTGCACTGTGTATAGCAATTGGAGCGCAATAGTGACTCTTCTTCCCAGAAAACAACTCTTGCTCGTAGGACCAAAAACTGCATGTGACTCAACTCCATTTAGGACTGGGAAACAAATGCGAGCTCGCCTTACATGAAACACACTCTGCTTTTGAGAAAAGAGCACTCTTCTACTCTACTGTTTTTCCTATAGGGCCAAAAGAGTGAACTTGCTCAGAACAAAAGAACTGTGCTTCCTAAACACACGGTCATATCTAGTTCAATTCTGCTTAGGAACCTGACAAGAACAGTAGATCCTCTTCAGTCCAATACACTGTACTGCTGGGAACAGACAACAGAGCTATTAGTCCTGTGTATGGCAATGGCAGCGCAATAGTGACTCTTCTTACCATAAAACAACTCTTGCTCGTAGGACCAGAAACTGCATGTGATTACACTCCATTTAGGACTGGGAAACAAACGCTAGCTCGCCTTACAAGAAACACACTCTGCTTTAGAAAAAGAGCACTCTTCTACTCTACTGTGTTTCCTATAGGGCCAGAACAGTGAGCTTGCTCAGAAGAAAAGAACTGTGCTTCCTACACACGGGCCATATCTAGTTCAACTCTGCTTAGGAAACTGACAAGAACAGTAGCTCCTCTTCAGTCCGATACACTGTACTTCCTGGGAACACACGGGAGTGCTATTTGCACTGTGTATGGCTATTGGAGCACAATAGTGACTCGTCTTACCAGAAAACAACTCTTGCTCGTAGGACAAAGCACTGCATGTGACTCAACTCCATTTAGGACTGGGAAACAAACGCTAGCTCGACTTACAAGAAACACACACTACTTTTGAGAAAAGAGCACTCATCTACTCTACTGTGTTTCCTATGGGGTCCGAACAGTGAGCTTGCTCAGAACAAAAAAAACTGTGCTTCCTACACACACGGCCATATCTATTTCAAGTCTGATTAGGAACCTGACAAGAACAGTAGATCCTCTTTCGTCCAATACACTGTACTAGCTTGGAAAAGACGCCAGTGCTATTTGTTCTGTGTATGGCAATGGCAGAGCAATAGTGACTGTTCTTACCAGAAAACATCTCTTGCTTGTAGGACCAGAAACTCCATGTGATTCAACTCCATTTAGGACTGGGAAACAAACGCTAGCTTGCCTTACAAGAAACACACTCTACTTTAGAGAAATGAGCACTCTACTACTCTACTGTGTTTCCTATAGGGCCAGAACAGTGAGCTTGCTCAGAACAAAAGAACTGTGCTTCCTACACACACGGCCATATCTAGTTAAACTCTCCTTTAGGAACCTGACAAGAACAGTAGATCCTCTTCAGTCCAATACACTGTATATGCTGGGAACAGACGCGAGTGCTATTTGCCCTGTGTATGACAATTAGAGCGCAATAGTGACTCTTCTTACCAGAAAACAACTCCTGCTCGTAGGACCAGAAACTGCATGTGATTCAACTCCATTTAGGACTGGGAAACAAACGCTAGCTCGCCTTACAAGAAACACACTCTGCTTTTGAGAAAAGAGCACTCTTCTACTCTACTGTGTTTCCTGTAGGGCCAGAACAGTGAGCTTGCTCAGAACAAAAGAATTGTGCTTCCTACACACACTGCCATATCTAGTTCAATTTTGATTAGGAACTTGACAAGAACAGTAGATCCTCTTCAGTCCAATACACTGTACTTGATGGGAACAGACGCCAGTGCTATTTGTCCTGTGTATGACAATGGCAGCGCAATAGTGACTATTCTTACCATAAAACAACTCTTGCTCGTAGTACCAGAAACTGCATGTGATTCAACTCCATTTAGGACTGGGAAACAAACGCTAGCTTGCCTTACAAGAAACACACTCTACTTTAGAGAAATGAGCACTCTTCTACTCTACTGTGTTTCCTATAGGGCCAGAACAGTGAGCTTGCTCAGAAGAAAAGAACTGTGCTTCCTACACACACGGACCATATCTAGTTCAACTCTACTTAGGAAACTGACAAGAACAGTAGCTCCTATTCAGTCCAATACACTGTACTTGCTGGGAACAGACGCGAGTGCTATTTGTTCTGTGTATGGCAATGGCAGCTCAATAATGACTCTACTTACCAGAAAACAACTCTTGTTCGTAGAGCCAGAGACTGCATGTGATTCAACTCCATTTAGGACTAGGAAACAAACACTAGCTCACCTTACAAGAAACACACTCTGATTTAGAGAAAAAAGCACTCTTCTACTCTACTGTGTTTCCTAAGAGGTCTGAACAGTGAACTTGCTCAGAAAAAAAGAACTGTGCTTCCTACACACGGCCATACCTAGTTCAATTCTGCTTAGGAACCTGACAAGAACAGTAGATCCTCTTCAGTCCAATACACTGTACATGCTGGGAATAGACGCGAGTGCTATTTGCCCTGAGTATGACAAAGGGAGCACAATAGTGACTCTTCTTACCAGAAAACAACTCTTGCTCGTAGGACCGGAAACTGCATGTGATTCAACTCCATTTATGACTGGGAAACAAACGCTAGCTCGCCTTACAAGAAAGACACTCTGCTTTAGAGAAAAGAGCACTCTTCTACTCTACTGTGTTTCCTATAGGGCCAGAACAGTGAGCTTGCTCAGAACAAAAGAACTGTGCTTCCTACACACACAAGCCATATTAATTTCAACTCTGCTTAGGAAACTGACAAGAGCAGTAGCTCCTCTTCAGTCCAATACACTGTACTTGCTGGAAGAGACGCGAGTGCTATTTGCACTGTGTTTGGCAATGGGAGCGCAATAGTGACTTTCCTTACCAGAAAACAACTTTTGCTCGTAGGAACAGAAACTGTATGTGATTCAACTCCATTTAGGACTGAGAAACAAATGCTAGCTCGCCTTACAAGAAACACACTCTGCTTTTGAGAAAAGAGCACTCTTCTACTCTACTGTGTTTCCTATGGGGTCCGAACAGTGAGCTTGCTCAGAACAAAAAAACTGTGCTTCCTACACACGGCCATATCTAGTTCAATACTGCTTATAAACCTGACAAGAACAGTAGATCCTCTTCAGTCCAATACACTCTACTTGCTGGGAACAGACGCCAGTGTTATTTGTCCTGTGTATGGCAATGGCAGCGCAATACTGACTCTTCTTACCAGAAAACAACTCTTGCTCGTAGGACCAGAAACTGCATGTGATTCAACTCCATTTACGACTGGGAAACACATGCTAGCTCGCCTTACAAGAAACACACTCTGCTTTTGAAAAAAGAGCACTCTTCTACTCTACTGTGTTTCCTATGTGGTCCAAACAGTGAGCTTGCTCAGAACAAAAGAACTGTGCTTCCTACACACGGGCCATATCTCGTTCAACTCTGCTTAGGAAACTGACAAGAACAGTAGCTCCTCTTCAGTCCGATACACTGTACTTGCTGGGAAAAGACGCGAGTGCTATTTGCACTGTGTATGGCAATGGGAGCACAATAGTGACTTCCTTACCAGAAAACAACTCTTGCTCGTAGGACCAGAAACTGCATGTGATTCAACTCCATTTAGGACTGGGAAACAAACGCTACCTTGCCTTACAAGAAACACACTCTGCTTTTTTGAAAAGAGCACTGTTCTTCTCTACTGTGTTTCCTATAGGGCCAGAACAGTGAGCTTGCTGAGATCAAAAGAACTGTGCTTCCTACACACATGGACCACATCTAGTTCAACTATGCTTTGGAAACTGACAAGAAGAGTAGCTCCTATTCAGTCCAATACACTGTACTTGATGGGAACAGACGCCAGTGCTATTTGCACTGTGTATGGCAATTGGAGCGCAATAGCGACTCTTCTTACCAGAAAACAACTCTTGCTCGTATGTTCAAAAACTGCATGTGAGTCATCTCCATTTAGGACTGGGAAACAAACGCGAGCTCGCCTTACAAGAAACACACTCTGCTTTAGAGAAAAGAGCACTCTTCCACTCTACTGTGTTTCCTATAGGGCCAGAACACTGAGCTTGCTCAGAACAAAAGAACTGTGCTTCCTACACACACGGCCATATCTAGTTCAACTCTCCTTAGGAACCTGACAAGAACAGTAGATCCTCTTCAGTCCAATACACTGTACATGCTGGGAACAGACGCCAGTGCTATTTGCCCTGTGTATGACAATGGGAGCACAATAGTGACTCTTCTTACCAGAAAACAACTCTTGCTCGTAGGACCAGAAACTGCATGTGATTCAACTCCATTTAGGACTGGGAAACAAACACTAGCTCGCCTTACAAGAAACACACTCTGATTTAGAGAAAAGAGCACTCTTCTACTCTACTGTGTTTCCTAAGAGGTCCAAACAGTGAACTTGCTCAGAACAAAAGAACTGTGCTTCCTACACACACGGCCATATCTAGTTCAATTCTGCTTAGGAACCTGACAAGAACAGTAGATCCTCTTCACTCAAATACACTGTACTTGCTGGGAACAGTCTCCAGGGCTCTTTGTCCTTTGTATGGCAATGGCAGCGCAATATTGACTCTTCTTACCAGAAAACAACTCTTGCTCCAAGGACCAGAAACTGCATGTGATTCAACTCCATTTAGGACTGGGAATCAAACACGAGCTTGCATTACAAGAAACACACTCTGCTTTAGAGAAAAGAGCACTTTTCTACTCTACTGTGTTTCCTATAGGGCCAGAACAGTGAGCTTGCTCAGAACAAAAGAACTGTGCTTCCTACACACACGGGCCATATCTAGTTCAACTCTGCTTAGGAAACTGACAAGAACAGTAGATCCTCTTCAGTCCAATACACTGTACTTGCTGGGAAAAGACGCCAGTGCTATTTGTCCTCTGTATGGCAATGGCAGCGCAATAGTGACTCTTCTTACCAGAAAACAACTCTTGTTTGTAGGACCAGAAACTGTATGTGATTCAACTCCATTTAGGACTGGGAAACAAACACTAACTCGCCTTACAAGAAACACACTCTGCTTTTGAGAAAAGAGCACTCTTCTACTCTACTGTGTTTCCTTTGGGGTCCAAACAGTGAGCTTGCTCAGAACAAAAAACTGTGCTTCCTACACACGGACCATATCTAGTTCAACTCTGCTTACGAAACTGACAAGAACAGTAGCTCCTCTTCAGTCCGATACACTGTACTTGCAGGGAACAGACGCGAGTGCTATTTGCACTGTGTATAGCAATTGGAGCGCAATAGTGACTCTTCTTCCCAGAAAACAACTCTTGCTTGTAAGACCAAAAACTGCATGTGACTCAACTCCATTTAGGACTGGGAAACAAACTCGAGCTCGCCTTACAAGAAACACACTCTGCTTTTGAGAAAAGAGCACTCTTCTACTCTACTGTGTTTCCAATAGGGCCAAAACAGTGAGCTTGCTCAGAACAAAAGAACTGTGCTTCCTAAACACACAGTCATATCTAGTTCAATTCTGCTTAGGAACCTGACAAGAATAGTAGATCCTCTTCAGTCCAATACACTGTTCTTGCTGGGAAAAGACGCAAGTGCTGTTTGCCCTGTGTATGAAAATGGGAGCACAATAGTGACTCTTCTTACCAGAAAACAACTCTTGCTCGTAGGACCAGAAACTGCATGTGATTAAACTCCATTTAGGACTGGGAAACAAATGCTAGCTCGCCTTACATGAAACACACTCTGCTTTTGAGAAAAGAGCACTCTTCTAATCTACTGTGTTTCCTATGGGGTCCGAACAGTGAGCTTGCTCAGAACAAAAGAACTGTGCTTCCTACACACACGGCCATATCTAGTTCAATTCTGATTAGGCACCTGACAAGAACAGTACATCCTCTTCAGTCCAATACACAGTACTTGCTGGGAACAGACGCCAGTGCTATTTGTCCTGTGTATGGCAATGGCAGCACAATAGTGACTATTCTTACCATAAAAAAACTCCTGCTCGTAGGACCAGAAACTGCATGTGATTGAACTCCATTTAGGACTGGGAAACAAATGCTAGCTCGCCTTACAAGAAACACACTCTGCTTTGGAGAAAAGAGCACTTTTCTACTCTGCTGTGTTTCCTATAGGGCCAGAACAGTGAGCTTGCTCAGAACAAAAGAACTGTGCTTCCTACACACACGGGCCATATCTAGTTTAACTCTGCTTAGGAAACTGACAAGAACAGTAGCTCTTCTTCAGGCCAATACACTGTACTTGCTGGGAAGAGACGCGAGTGCTATTTGCACTGTGTATGGCAATGGGAGCGCAATAGTGACTTTCCTTACCACAAAACAACTCTTGCTCGTAGGACCAGAAACTGTATGTGATTCAACTCCATTTAGGACTGGGAAACAAATGCTAGCTCGCCTGACAAGAAACACACTCTGCTTTTGAGAAAAGAGCACTCTTCTACTCTACTGTGTTTCCGATGGGGTCCGAACAGTGAGCTTGTTCAGAACAAAAGAACTGTGCTTCCTACACACGGCCATATCTAATTCAATTTTGCTTATAAACCTGACAAGAACAGTAGATCCTCTTCAGTCCAATACACTGTACTGCTGGGAAGAGACAATAGTGCTATTTGTCCTGTGTATGGCAATGGCAGCGCAATAGTGACTATTCTTACCATAAAACAACTCTTGCTCGTAGGACCAGAAACTGCATGTGATTCAACTCCATTTAGGACTGGGAAACAAACACTAGCTCGCCTTACAAGAAACACACTCTGCTCTTGAGAAAAGAGCACTCTTCTACTCTACTGTGTTTCCTATAGGGCCAGAACAGTGAGCTTGCTCAGAACAAAACAACTGTGCTTCCTACACACACAGCCATACCTAGGTCAACTCTGCTTAGGAACCTGACAAGAACAGTAGATCCTCTTCAGTCCAATACACTCTACTGCTGGGAACAGACAACAGTGCTATTTGTCCTGTGTAAGGCAATGGCAGTGCAATAGTGACTATTCTTACCATAAAACAACTCTTGCGCGTAGGACCAGAAACTGCATGTGATTCCACTCAATTTAGGACTGGGAAACAAACGCTAGCTCGCCTTACAAGAAAGACACTCTGCTTTAGAGAAAAGAGCACTCTTCTACTCTACTGTGTTTCCTATGGGGTACAAACAGTCAGGTGCACAGAACAAAAGAACTGTGCTTCCTACACACACGGGCCATATCAAGTTCAACTCTGCTGAGGAAACTGACAAGAACAGTAGCTCCTCTTCAGTCCAATACACTGTACTTGCTCGGAACAGACGAGAGTGCTATTTGCACTGTATATGGCATTTGGAGCGCAACAGTGACTCTTCTTACCAGAAAACAACTCTTGCTCGTAGGACCAAAAACTGCATGTGACTCAACTCCATTTAGGACTGGGAAATAAACGCGAGCTCCCCTTACAAGAAACACACTCTGCTTTTAAGAAAAGTGCACTCTTCTACTCTACTCTGTTTCCTATAGGGCCAGAACAGTGAGCTTTCTCAGAACATAAGAACTGTGCTTCCTACACACATGGCCATATCTAGTTCAAGTCTGATTAGGAACCTGACAAGAACAGTAGATCCTCTTCAGTACAATACACTGTACTTGCTGGGAAAAGTCGCCAGTGCTATTTGTCCTGTGTATGGCAATGGCAGCGCAATAGTGACTCTTCTTACCAGAAAACAGCTCTTGCTTGTAGGAACTGAAACTGCATGTGATTCAACTCCATTTAGGACTGGGAAACAAACGCTAGCTCGCCTTACAAGAAACACACTCAGGTTTTGAGAAAAGAGCACTCTTCTACTCTACTGTGTTTCCTATGGGGTTCAAAAAGTGAGCTTGCTCAGAACAAAAGAACCGTGCTTCCTACACACGCGGGACATATCTCGATCAACTCTGCTTAGGAAACTGACAAGATCAGTAGCTCCTCTTCATTCCGATACACTGTACTTGCTGGGAACAGACGGGAGTGCTATTTGCACTGTGTATGGCAATGGGAGCGCAATAGTGACTTTCCTTACCAAAAAACAACTCTTGCTCGTAGGACCAGAAACTGCATGTGATTCAACTCCATATAGGACTGGGAAACAAACGTTAGCTCCCCTTACAAGAAACACAATCTGCTTTTGAGAAAAGAGCACTCTTCTACTCTACTGTGTTTCCTATAGGGCCAGAACAGTGAGCTTGCTCAGAACAAAAGAACTGTGCTTCCTACACACACGGCCATATCTAGTTCAATTCTGCTTAGGAACCTGACAAGAACAGTAGATCCTCTTCAGTCCAATACACTGTACTGCTGGGAACAGACAACAGAGCTATTAGTCCTGTGTATGGCAATGGCAGCGCAATAGTGAATCTTCTTACCATAAAACAACTCTTGCTCATAGGACCAGAAACTGCATGTGATTACACTCCATTTAGGACTGGGAAACAAACTCTAGCTCGCCTTACAAGAAACACACTCTCTTTAGAAAAAGAGCACTCTTCTACTCTACTGTGTTTCCTATAGGGCCAGAACAGTGAGCTTGCTCAGAAGAAAAGAACTGTGCTTCCTACACACGGGCCATATCTAGTTCAACTCTGCTTAGGAAACTGACAAGAACAGTAGCTCCTCTTCAGTCCGATACACTGTACTTCCTGGGAACACACGGGAGTGCTATTTGCACTGTGTATGGCTATTGGAGCACAATAGTGACTCTTCTTACCAGAAAACAACTCTTGCTCGTAGGACAAAAAACTGCATGTGACTCAACTCCATTTAGGACTGGGAAACAAACGCTAGCTCGCCTTCCAAGAAACACACTCTGCTTTTGAGAAAAGAGCACTCTTCTACTCTACTGTGTTTCCTATGGGGTCCGAACAGTGAGCTTGCTCAGAACAAAAAAACTGTGCTTCCTACGCACACGGCCATATCTATTTCAAGTCTGATTAGGAACCTGACAAGAACAGTAGATCCTCTTTCGTCCAATACACTGTACTTGCTTGGAAAAGACGCCAGTGCTATTTGTTCTGTGTATGGCAATGGCAGAGCAATAGTGACTGTTCTTACCAGAAAACATCTCTTGCTTGTAGGACCAGAAACTCCATGTGATTCAACTCCATTTAGGACTGGGAAACAAACTCTAGCTTGCCTTACAAGAAACACACTCTACTTTAGAGAAATGAGCACTCTTCTACTCTACTGTGTTTCCTATAGGGCCAGAACAGTGAGCTTGCTCAGAACAAAAGAACTGTGCTTCCTACACACACGGCCATATCTAGTTCAACTCTCCTTATTAACCTGACAAGAACAGTAGATCCTCTTCAGTCCAATACACTGTACATGCTGGGAACAGACGCGAGTGCTATTTGCCCTTTGTATGACAATGGGAGCGCAATAGTGACTCTTCTTACCAGAAAACAACTCTTGCTCGTAGGACCAGAAACTGCATGTGATTCAACTCCATTTAGGAATGGGAAACAAACGCTAGCTTGCCTTACAAGAAACACACTCTGCTTTTGAGAAAACTGCACTCTTCTACTCTACTGTGTTTCCTGTAGGGCCAGAACAGTGAGCTTCCTCAGAACAAAAGAATTGTGCTTCCTACACACACGGCCATATCTAGTTCAATTTTGATTAGGAACTTGACAAGAACAGTAGATCCTCTTCAGTCCAATACACTGTACTTGATGGGAACAGACGCCAGTGCTATTTGTCCTGTGTATGACAATGGCAGCGCAATAGTGACTATTCTTACCATAAAACAACTCTTGCTCGTAGGACCAGAAACTGCATGTGATTCAACTCCATTTAGGACTGGGAAACAAACGCTAGGTTGCCTTACAAGAAACACACTCTACTTTAGAGAAATGAGCACTCTTCTACTCTACTGTGTTTCCTTTAGGGCCAGAACAGTGAGCTTGCTCAGAACAAAAGAACTGTGCTTCCTACACACACGGGCCATATCTAGTTCAACTCTACTTAGGAAACTGACAAGAACAGTAGCTCCTCTTCAGTCCAATACACTGTACTTGCTGGGAACAGACGCGAGTGCTATTTGTTCTGTGTATGGCAATGGCAGCTCAATAGTGACTCTACTTACCAGAAAACAACTCTTGCTCGTAGAGCCAGAGACTGCATGTGATTCAACTCCATTTAGGACTAGGAAACAAACACTAGCTCACCTTACAAGAAACACACTCTGATTTAGAGAAAAAAGCACTCTTCTACTCTACTGTGTTTCCTAAGAGGTCTGAACAGTGAACTTGCTCAGAACAAAAGAACTGTGCTTCCTACACACACGGCCATACCTCGTTCAATTCTGCTTAGGAACCTGACAAGAACAGTAGATCCTCTTCAGTCCAATACACTGTACATGCTGGGAATAGACGCGAGTGCTATTTGCCCTGTGTATGACAATGGGAGCACAATAGTGACTCTTCTTACCAGAAAACATCTCTTGCTTGTAGGACCAGAAACTGCATGTGATTCAACTCCATTTACGACTGGGAAACAAACGCTAGCTCGCCTTACAAGAAAGACACTCTGCTTTAGAGAAAAGAGCACTCTTCTACTCTACTGTGTTTCCTATAGGGCCAGAACAGTGAGCTTGCTCAGAACAAAAGAACTGTGCTTCCTACACACACGGGCCATATCAATTTCAACTCTGCTTAGGAAACTGACAAGAACAGTAGCTCCTCTTCAGTCCAATACACTGTACTTGCTGGGAAGAGACGCGAGTGCTATTTGCACTGTGTATGGCAATGGGAGCGCAATAGTGACTTTCCTTACCAGAAAACAACTTTTGCTCGTAGGAACAGAAACTGTATGTGATTCAACTCCATTTAGGACTGGGAAACAAATGCTAGCTCACCTTACAAGAAAGACACTCTGCTTTTGAGAAAAGAGCACTCTTCTACTCTACTGTGTTTCCTATGGGGTCCGAACAGTGAGCTTGCTCAGAACAAAAAAACTGTGCTTCCTACACACACGGCCATATCTAGTTCAATACTGCTTATAAACCTGACAAGAACAGTAGATCGTCTTCAGTCCAATACACTGTACTTGCTGGGAACAGACGCCAGTGCTATTTGTCCTGCGTATGGCAATGGCAGCGCAATACTGACCCTTCTTACCAGAAAACAACTCTTGCTCGTAGGACCAGAAACTGCATGTGATTCAACTCCATTTACGACTGGGAAACAAATGCTAGCTCGCCTTACATGAAACACACTCTGCTTTTGAAAAAAGAGCACTCTTCTACTCTACTGTGTTTCCTATGTGGTCCAAAAAGTGAGCTTGCTCAGAACAAAAGAATTGTGCTTCCTACACACACGGGCCATATCTCGTTCAACTCTGCTTAGGAAACTGACAAGAACAGTAGCTCCTCTTCAGTCCGATACACTGTACTTGCTGGGAACAGACGCGAGTGCTATTTGCACTGTGTATGGCAATGGGAGCACAATAGTGACTTCCTTACCAGAAAACAACTCTTGCTCGTAGGACCAGAAACTGCATGTGATTCAACTCCATTTAGAACTGGGAAACAAACGCTAGCTTGCCTTACAAGAAACACACTCTGCTTTTTTGAAAAGAGCACTGTTCTACTCTACTGTGTTTCCTATAGGGCCAGAACAGTGAGCTTGCTGAGATCAAAAGAACTGTGCTTCCTACACACATGGACCACATCTAGTTCAACTATGCTTTGGAAACTGACAAGAAGAGTAGCTCCTATTCAGTCCAATACACTGTACTTGATGGGAACAGACGCCAGTGCTATTTGCACTGTGTATGGCAATTGGAGCGCAATAGTGACTCTTCTTACCAGAAAACAACTCTTGCTCGTAGGAGCAAAACCTGCATGTGACTCAACTCCATTTTGGACTGGGAAACAAACGCTAGCTCGCCTTACAAGAAACACACTCTGCTTTTGAGAAAAGAGCACTCTTCTACGCTACTTTGTTTCCTATAGGGCCAAAACAGAGAGCTTGCTCAGAACAAAAGAACTGTGCTTCCTACACACACGGTCATATCTAGTGCAATTCTGCTTAGGAAACTGACAAGAATAGTAGATCCTCTTCAGTCCAATACACTGTACTTGCTGGGAACAGACGCGAGTGCTATTTGCCCTGTGTATGTAAATGGGAGCGCAATAGTAACTCTTCTTACCAGAAAACAACTCTTGCTGGTAGGACCAGAAACTGCATGAGATTCAACTCCATTTAGGACTGGGAAACAAACGCTAGCTCACCTTACAAGAAACACACTCTGCTTTTAAGAAAAGAGCACTCTTCTACTCTACTGTGTTTCCTATCGGGTCCAAACAGTGAGCTTGATCAGAACAAAACAACTGTGCTTCCTACACACACGGCCATACCTAGTTCAATTCTGCTTAGGAACCTGACAAGAACAGTAGATCCTCTTCAGTCCAATACACTGCACTTGCTGAAAACAGACGCGAGTGCTAGTTTCCCTGTGTATGACAATGGGAGCACAATAGTGACTCTTCTTACCAGAAAACAACTCTTGCTCGTAGGACCAGAAACTGCATGAGATTCAACTCCATTTAGGACTGGGAAACAAACGCTAGCTCACCTTACAAGAAACACACTCTGCTTTTGAGAAAAGAGCCCTCTTCTACTCTAAAGTGTTTCCTATAGGGCCAAAACAGTGAGCTTGATCAGAACAAAAGAACTGTGCTTCCTACACACACGGTCATATATAGTTCAATTCTGCTTAGGAAACTGACAAGAATAGTAGATCCTCTTCAGTCCAATACACTGCACTTGCTGGGAACAGACGCGAGTGCTATTTGCACTGTGTATGGCAATGGGAGCGCAATAGAGACTTTCCTTACCAGAAAACAACTCTTGCTCGTAGGACCAGTGACTGCATGTGATTCAACTCCATTTAGGACTAGGAAACAAACACTAGCTCGCCATACAAGAAACACACTCTGATTTAGAGAAAAAAGCACTCTTCTATCTACTGTGTTTCCTAAGAGGTCTGAACAGAAACTTGCTCAGAACAAAAGAACTGTGCTTCCTACACACACGGCCATACCTAGTTCAATTCTGCTTAGGAACCTGACAAGAACCGTAGATCCTCTTCCGTCCAATACACTGTACTGCTGGGAACAGACAACAGTGCTATTTGTCCTGTGTATGGCAATGGCAGCGCAACAGTGACTCTTCTTACCAGAAAACAACTCTTGCTTGTAGGACCAGAAACTGCATGGGATTCAACTCCATTTAGGACTGGGAAACAAACGCTAGCTCGCCTTACAAGAAACACACTCTGCTTTTGAGAAAAGAGCACTCTTCTACTCTACTGTGTTTCCTTGGTGTCCAAACAGTGAGCTTGCTCAGAACAAAAGAACTGTGCTTCCTACACACACGGACCATATCTAGTATAACTCTGCTTAGGAACCGGACAAGAACAGTAGCTCCTCTTCAGTCCAATACACTGTCCTTGCTGGGAACAGACGCGAGTGCTATTTGCACTGTGTATGGCAATTGGAGCACAATAGTGACTCGTCTTACCAGAAAACAACTCTTGCTCGTAGGACAAAAAACTGCATGTGACTCAACTCCATTTAGGACTGGGAAACAAACGCTAGCTCGCCTTACAAGAAACACACTCTGCTTTAGAGAAAAGAGCACTCATCTACTCTACTGTGTTTCCTAAAGAACCAGAACAGTGAGCTTGCTCAGAACAAAAGAACTGTGCTTCCTACACACATGGGCCATATCTAGTTTAACTCTGCTTAGGAAACTAACAAGAACAGTAGCTCCTCTTCAGTCCAATACACTGTAATTTCTGGGAACAGACGCGAGTGCTATTTGCACTGTGTATGGCAATGGGAGCGCAATAGTGATTTCCTTACCAGAAAACAACTCTTGCTCGTAGGACCAGAAACTGTATGTGATTCAACTCCATTTAGGACTGGGAAACAAATGCCAGCTAGCCTTACAAGAAACACAATCTGCTTTAGAGAAAAGAACACTCTTCTACTCTACTTTGTTTCCTATGGGGTCCGAACAATGAGCTTGCTCAGAACAAAAAAACTGTGCTTCCTACACACACGCCCATATCTAGTTCAACTCTGCTTAGGAACCTGACAAGAACAGTAGATCCTCTTCAGTCCAATACACTGTACATGCTGGGAACAGACACCAGTGCTATTTGCCCTGTGTATGACAATGGGAGCACAATAGTGACTCTTCTTACCAGAAAAAAACTCTTGCTCGTAGGACCAGAAACTGCATGTGATTCAACTCCATTTAGGACTGGGAAACAAACGCGAGCTCGCCTTACAAGAAACACACTCTGCGTTAGAGAAAAGAACACTCTTCTACTCTACTGTGTTTCCTATAGGGCAAGAACAGTGAGCTTGCTCAGAACAAAAGAACTGTGCATCCTACACACACGGGCCATATCTAGTTCAACTCTGCTTAGGAAACTGACAAGAACAGTAGATCCTCTTCAGTCCAATACTCTGTACTGGCTGGGAACAGACGCGAGTGCTATTTGTCCTGTGTATGGCAATGGCAGCGCAATAGTGACTCTACTTACCAGAAAACAACTCTTGCTTGTATGACCAGAAACTGCATGTGATTCAACTCCATTTAGGACTGGGAAACAAACGCTAGCTCGCCTTACAAGAAACAAACTCTGCTTTTGAGAAAAGAGCACTCTTCTACTCTACTGTGTTTCCTATAGGGCCAAAACAGTGAGCTTGCTCAGAAAAAAGAACTGTGCTTCCTACACACACGGTCATATCTAGTTCAATTCTGCTTAGGAAACTGACAAGAATAGTAGATCCTCTTCTGTCCAATACACTGTACTTGCTGGGAACAGACGCGAGTGCTATTTGCCCTGTGTATGACAATGGGAGCGCAATAGTGACTCTTCTTACCAGAAAACAACTCTTGCTCGTAGGACCAGAAACTGCATGGGATTCAACTCCATTTAGGACAGGGAAGTAAACGCTAGCTCACTTTACAAGAAACACACTCTGCTTTTGACAAAAGAGCCCTCTTCTCCTCTAAAGTGTTTCCTAAAGGGCCAAAACAGTGAGCTTGCTCAGAACAAAAGAACTGTGCTTCCCACACACGGTTATATCTAGTTCAATCTGCTTAGGAAACTGACAAGAATAGTAGATCCTCTTCAGTCCAATACACTGCACTTGCTGGGAACAGACGCGAGTGCTATTTGCACTGTGTATGGGAATGGGAGCGCAATAGTGACTCTTCTTACCAGAAAACAACTCTTGCTCGTAGGACCAGAAACTGCATGTGATTCAACTCCATATAGGACTGGGAAGCAAACGCTAGCTCGCCTTACAAGAAACACACTCTGCTTTTGAGGAAAGAGCACTCTTCTATTCTACTGTGTTTCCTATGAGGTCCGAACAGTGAGCTTACTCAGAACAAAAAAACCGTGCTTCCTACACACACCACCATACCTAGTTCAATTGTGCTTAGGAACCTGACAAGAACAGTAGATCCTCTTCAGTCCAATACACTGTACTGCTGGGAAGAGACAACAGTGCTATTTGTCCTGTGTATGGCAATGGCAGCGCAATAGTGACTCTTCTTACCATAAAACAACTATTGCTCGTAGGACCAGAAACTGCATGTGATTCAACTCCATATAGGACTGGGAAACAAATGCTAACTCGCCTTACAAGAAACACACACTGCTTTTGATAAACAGCACTCTTCTACTCTACTGTGTTTCCTATAGGGCCAGAACAGTGAGCTTGCTCAGAACAAAAGAACTGTGCTTCCTACACACGGCCATATGTAGTTCAACTCTGCTGAGGAACCTGACAAGAACAGTAGACCCTCTTCAGTCCAATACACTGTACATGCTGGGAACAGACACGAGTGCTATTTGCCCTGTTTATGACAATGGGAGCACAATAGTGACTCTTCTAACCAGAAAACAACTCTTGCTCGTAGGACCAGAGACTGCATGTGATTCAACTCCATTTAGGACTAGGAAACAAACACTAGCTCGCCATACAAGAAACACACTCTGATTTAGAGAAAAAAGCACTCTTCTATCTACTGTGTTTCCTAAGAGGTCTGAACAGTGAACTTGCTCAGAACAAAAGAACTGTGCTTCCTACACACACGGCCATACCTAGTTCAATTCTGCTTAGGAACCTGACAAGAACCGTAGATCCTCTTCGGTCCAATACACTGTACTGCTGGGAACAGACAACAGTGCTATTTGTCCTGTGTATGGCAATGGCAGCGCAATAGTGACTCTTCTTACCAGAAAACAACTCTTGCTTGTAGGACCAGAAACTGCATGGGATTCAACTCCATTTAGGATTGGGAAACAAACGCTAGCTCGCCTTACAAGAAACACACTCTGCTTTTGAGAAAAGAGCACTCTTCTACTCTACTGTGTATCCTTGGTGTCCAAACAGTGAGCTTGCTCAGAACAAAAGAACTGTGCTTCCTACACACACAGACCATATCTAGTATAACTCTGCTTAGGAACCGGACAAGAACAGTAGCTCCTCTTCAGTCCAATACACTGTACTTGCTGGGAACAGACGCGAGTGCTATTTGCACTGTGTATGGCAATTGGAGCACAATAGTGACTCGTCTTACCAGAAAACAACTCTTGCTCATAGGACAAAAAAACTGCATGTGACTCAACTCCATTTAGGACTGGGAAACAAACGCTAGCTCGCCTTACAAGAAACACACTCTGCTTTAGAGAAAAGAGCACTCTTCTACTCTACTGTGTTTCCTAAAGGGCCAGAACAGTGAGCTTGCTCAGAACAAAAGAACTGTGCTTCCTACACACATGGGCCATATCTAGTTTAACTCTGCTTAGGAAACTGACAAGAACAGTAGCTCCTCTTCAGTCCAATACACGGTACTTTCTGCGAACAGACGCGAGTGCTATTTGCACTGTGTATGGCAATGGGAGCGCAATAGTGATTTCCTTACCAGAAAACAACTCTTGCTCGTAGGACCAGAAACTGTATGTGATTCAACTCCATTTAGGGCTGGGAAACAAATGCCAGCTAGCCTTACAAGAAACACAATCTGCTTTAGAGAAAAGAGCACTCTTCTACTCTACTTTGTTTTCTATGGTGTCCGAACAGTGAGCTTGCTCAGAACAAAAAAACTGTGCTTCCTACACACACGGCCATATCTAGTTCAACTCTGCTTAGGAACCTGACAAGAACAGTAGATCCTCTTCAGTCCAATACACTGTACATGCTGGGAACAGACGCCAGTGCTATTTGCCCTGTGTATGACAATGGGAACACAATAGTGACTCTTCTTACCAGAAAACAACTCTTGTTTGTAGGACCAGAAACTGCATGTGATTCAACTCCATTTAGGCCTGGGAAACAAACGCGAGCTCGCCTTACAAGAAACACACTCTGCTTTAGAGAAAAGAACACTCTTCTACTCTACTGTGTTTCCTATAGGGCAAGAACAGTGAGCTTGCTCAGAACAAAAGAACTGTGCATCCTACACACACGGGCCATATCTAGTTCAACTCTGCTTAGGAAACTGACAAGAACAGTAGATTCTCTTCAATCCAATACTCTGTACTTGCTGGAAACAGACGCAAGTGCTATTTGTCCTGTGTATGGCAATGGCAGCGCAATAGTGACTCTACTTACCAGAAAACAACTCTTGCTCATATGACCAGAAACTGCATGTGATTCAACTCCATGAAGGACTGGGAAACAAACGCTAGCTCGCCTTACAAGAAACAAACTCTGCTTTTGAGAAAAGAGCACTCTTCTACTCTACTGTGTTTCCTATAGGGCCAAAACAGTGAGCTTGCTCAGAACAAAAGAACTGTGCTTCCTACACACACGGTCATATCTAGTTCAATTCTGCTTTGGAAACTGACAAGAATAGTAGATCCTCTTCTGTCCAATACACTGTACTTGCTGGGAACAGACGCGCGTGCTATTTGCCCTGTGTATGACAATGGGAGCGCAATAGTGACTCTTCTTACCAGAAAACAAATCTTGCTCATAGGACCAGAAACTGCATGAGATTCAACTCCATTTAGGACAGGGAAATAAACGCTAGCTCACTTTACAAGAAACACACTCTGCTTTTGAGAAAAGAGCCCTCTTCTCCTCTAAAGTGTTTCCTAAAGGGCCAGAACAGTGAGCTTGCTCAGAACAAAAGAACTGTGCTTCCTACACACACGGTCATATCTAGTTCAATTCTGCTTAGGAAACTGACAAGAATAGTAGATCCTCTTCAGTCCAATACACTGCACTTGCTGGGAACAGACGCGAGTGCTATTTGCACTGTGTATGGCAATGGGAGCGCAATAGTGACTCTTCTTACCAGAAAACAACTCTTGCTCGTAGGACCAGAAACTGCATGTGATTCAACTCCATATAGGACTGGGAAGCAAACGCTAGCTCGCCTTACAAGAAACACACTCTGCTTTTGAGAAAAGAGCACTCTTCTATTCTACTGTGTTTCCTATGAGGTCCGAACAATGAGCTTGCTCAGAACAAAAAAACCGTGCTTCCTACACACACCGCCATAACTAGGTCAACTCTGCTTAGGAACCTGACAAGAACAGTAGATCCTCTTCAGTCCAATACACTGTACTGCTGGGAACAGACAACAGTGCTATTTGTCCTGTGTAAGTCAATGGCAGCGCAATAGTGACTCTTCTTACCAGAAAACAACTCTTACTCGTAGGACCAGAAACTGCATGTGATTCAACTCCATTTAGGACTGGGAAACAAACGCTAGCTCGCCTTACAAGAAACACACTCTGCTTTTGAGAAAAGAGCACTCTTCTACTCTACTGTGTTTCCTATAGGGCCAGAACAGTGAGCTTGCTGAGAACAAAAGAACTGTGCTTCCTAAACACACGGACCATATCTAGTTCAACTCTGCTTAGGAAACTGACAAGAACAGTAGCTCCTATTCTGTCCAATACACTGTACTTGCTGGGAAGAGACGCGAGTGCTATTTGCAATGTGTATGGCAATTGGAGCGCAATAGTGACTCTTCTTACCAGAAAACAACTCTTGCTGGTAGGAGAAAAACTGCCTGTGACTCAACTCCATTTAGGACTGGGAAACAAACGCTAGCTCGCCTTACAAGAAACACACTCTGCTTTTGAGAAGAGAGCACTCTTTTAAGCTACTGTGTTTCGTATAGGGCCAAAACAGTGAGCTTGCTCAGAACAAAAGAACTGTGCTTCCTACACACACAGTCATATCAAGTCCAATTCTGCTTAGGAAACTGACAAGAACAGTAGATCCTCTTCAGTCCAATACACTGTACTGCTGGGAACAGACAACAGTGCTATTTGTCCTGTGTAAGTCAATGGCAGCGCAATAGTGACTCTTCTTACCAGAAAACAACTCTTACTCGTAGGACCAGAAACTGCATGTGATTCAACTCCATTTAGGACTGGGAAACAAACGCTAGCTCGCCTTACAAGAAACACACTCTGCTTTTGAGAAAAGAGCACTCTTCTACTCTACTGTGTTTCCTATAGGGCCAGAACAGTGAGCTTGCTGAGAACAAAAGAACTGTGCTTCCTAAACACACGGACCATATCTAGTTCAACTCTGCTTAGGAAACTGACAAGAACAGTAGCTCCTATTCTGTCCAATACACTGTACTTGCTGGGAAGAGACGCGAGTGCTATTTGCAATGTGTATGGCAATTGGAGCGCAATAGTGACTCTTCTTACCAGAAAACAACTCTTGCTGGTAGGAGAAAAACTGCCTGTGACTCAACTCCATTTAGGACTGGGAAACAAACGCTAGCTCGCCTTACAAGAAACACACTCTGCTTTTGAGAAGAGAGGACTCTTTTAAGCTACTGTGTTTCGTATAGGGCCAAAACAGTGAGCTTGCTCAGAACAAAAGAACTGTGCTTCCTACACACACAGTCATATCAAGTCCAATTCTGCTTAGGAAACTGACAAGAATAGTAGATCCTCTTCAGTCCAATACACTGTACTTGCTGGGAACAGACGCCAGTGCTATTTGCCCTGTGTATAAAAATGGGAGCGCAATAGTAACTCTTCTTACCACAAAACAACTCTTGCTGGTAGGACCAGAAACTGCATGAGATTCAACTCCATTTAGGACTGGGAAACAAACGCTAGCTTGCCTTACAAGAAACACACTCTGCTTTTGAGAAAAGAGCACTCTTCTACTCTACTGTGTTTCCTATAGGACCAGAACAGTGAGCTTGTTCAGAACAAAAAAACCGTGCTTCCTACACACACCACCAAACCTAGTTCAATTCTGCTTAGGAACCTGACAAGAACAGTAGATCCTCTTCAGTCCAATACACTGTACTGCTGGGAAGAGACAACAGTGCTATTTGTCCTGTGTAGGGAAATGGCAGCGCAATAGTGACTCTTCTTACCATAAAACAACTCTTGCTCGTAGGACCAGAAACTGCATGTGATTCAACTCCATTTAGGACTGGGAAAGAAACGCTAGCTCGCCTTACAAGAAACACATTCTGCTTTTGAAAAAAGAGCACTCTTCTACTCTACTGTGTTTCCTATGGGGTCCAAACAGTGAGCTTGCTCAGAACAAAACAACTGTGCTTCCTACACACATCGCCGTACCTAGTTCAATTCTGCTTAGGAACCTGAAAAAAACAGTAGATCCTCTTCAGTCCAATACACTGCACTTGCTGGGAACAGACACGAGTGCTATTTTCCCTGTGTATGACAATGGGAGTGCAATAGTGACTCTTCTTACCAGAAAACAAGTCTTGCTCGTAGGACCAGAAACTGCATGAGATTCAACTCCATTTAGGACTGGGAAACAAACGCTAGCTCACCTTACAAGAAACACACTCTGCTTTTGAGAAAAGAGCCCTCTTCTACTCTAAAGTGTTTCCCATAGGGCCATAACAGTGAGCTTCCTCAGAACAAAAGAACTGTTCTTCCTACACACACGGTCATATCTAGTTCAATTCTGCTTAGGAAACTGACAAGAATAGTAGATCCTCTTCAGTCCAATACACTGCACTTGCTGGGAACAGACGCCAGTGCTATTTGCAATGTGTATGGCAATGGGAGCGCAATAGTGACTTTCCTTACCAGAAAACAACTCTTGCGCGTAGGACCAGAAACTGCATGTTATTCAACTCCATATAGTACTGGGAAACAAACGCTAGCTCGCCTTACAAGAAACACACTCTGCTTTTGAGAAAAGAGCACTCTTCTACTCTGCTGTGTTTCCTATAGGGCCAGAACAGTGAGCTTGCTCAGAACAAAAGAACTGTGCTTCCTACACACGGCCATATCTAG
This sequence comes from Peromyscus eremicus, assembly GCF_949786415.1. Classification (NCBI taxonomy): domain Eukaryota; kingdom Metazoa; phylum Chordata; class Mammalia; order Rodentia; family Cricetidae; genus Peromyscus; species Peromyscus eremicus. Next base: position 624,713 of record NW_026734318.1, on the reverse strand, counting down.
TTCAACTCTGCTTACGAATCTGACAAGAACAGTAAACCCTCTTCAGTCCAATACACTGTACATGCTGGGAACAGACGCGAGTGCTATTTGCCCTGTGTATGACAATGAGAGCACAATAGTGACTCTTCTTACCAGAAAACAACTCTTGCTCGTAGGACCAGAGACTGCATGTGATTCATCTCCATTTAGAACTAGGAAACAAACACTACCTCGCCTTACAAGAAACACACTCTGATTTAGAGAAAAAAGCACTCTTCTACTCTACTGTGTTTCCTATGAGGTCTGAACAGTGAACTTGCTCAGAACAAAAGAACTGTATTTCCTACACACACGGCCATACCTAGTTCAATTCTGCTTAGGAACCTGACAAGAACAGTAAATCCTCTTCAGTCCAATACACTGTACATGCTGGGAACAGACGCGAGTGCTATTTGCCCTGTGTATGACAATGGGAGCACAATAGTGACTCTTCTTACCAGAAAACAACTCTTGTTTGTAGGACCAGAAACTGCAAGTGATTCAACTCCATTTAGGACTGGGAAACAAACACTAACTCGCCTTACAAGAAACACACTCTGCTTTTGAGAAAAGAGCACTCTTCTACTCTACTGTTTTTCCTATGGGGTCCAAACAGTGAGCTTGCTCAGAACAAAAAACTGTGCTTCCTACACACGGACCATATCTAGTTCAACTCTGCTTACGAAACTGACAAGAACAGTAGCTCCTCTTCAGTCCTATACACTGTACTTGCAGGGAACAAACGCGAGTGCTATTTGCACTGTGTATAGCAATTGGAGCGCAATAGTGACTCTTCTTCCCAGAAAACAACTCTTGCTCGTAGGACCAGAAACTGCATGTGATTCAACTCCATTTAGGACTGGGAAACAAATGCTAGCTCGCCTTACATGAAACACACTCTGCTTTTGAGAAAAGAGCACTCTTCTACTCTACTGTGTTTCCAATGGGGTCCAAACAGTGAGCTTGCTCAGAACAAAAGAACTGTGCTTTCTACACACACGGCCATATCTAGTTCAATTCTGATTAGGAACCTGACAAGAACAGTACATCCTCTTCAGTCCAATACACTGTACTTGCTGGGAACAGACGCCAGTGCTATTTGTCCTGTGCATGGCAATGGCAGCACAATAGTGACTATTCTTACCATAAAACAACTCCTGCTCGTAGGACCAGAAACTGCATGTGATTCAACTCCATTTAGGACTGGGAAACAAACGCTAGCTCGCCTTACAAGAAACACACTCTGCTTTAGAGAAAAGAGCACTTTTCTACTCTACTGTGTTTCCTATAGGGCCAGAACAGTGAGCTTGCTCAGAACAAAAGAACTGTGCTTCCTACACACACGGGCCATATCTAGTTTAACTCTGCTTAGGAAACTGACAAGAACAGTAGCTCCTCTTCAGTCCAATACACTGTACTGCTGGGAACAGACAACAGTGCTATTTGTCCTGTGTATGGCAATGGCAGCGCAATAGTGACTCTCCTTACCAGAAAACAACACTTGCTCGTAGGACCAAAAACTGCATGTGACTCAACTCCATTTAGGACTGTGAAACAAAGGCGAGCTCGGCTTACAAGAAACACACTCTGCTTTAGAGAAAAGAGCACTCTTCTACTCTACTGTGTTTCCTATAGGGCCAGAACAGTGAGCTTGCTCAGAACAAAAGAACTGTGCTTCCTACACACATGGCCATATCTAGTTCAACTCTGCTTAGGAACCTGACAAGAACAGTAGATCCTCTTCAGTCCAATACACTGTACATGATGGGAACAGACGCCAGTGCAATGTGCCCTGCGTATTTCAATGGGAGCACAATAGTGACTCTTCTTACCAGAAAACAACTCTTGCTCGTAGGACCAGAAACTGCATGTGATTCAACTCCTTTTACGACTGGGAAACAAACGCTAGCTCGCCTTACAAGAAAGACACTCTGCTTTAGAGAAAAGAGCACTCTTCTACTCTACTGTGTTTCCTATAGGGCCAGAACAGTGAGCTTGCTCAGAACAAAAGAATTGTGCTTCCTACACACACGGCCATATCTAGTTCAATTTTGATTAGGAACTTGACAAGAACAGTAGATCCTCTTCAGTCCAATACACTGTACTTGATGGGAACAGACGCCAGTGCTATTTGTCCTGTGTATGACAATGGCAGCGCAATAGTGACTATTCTTACAATAAAACAACTCTTTCTCGTAGGACCAGAAACTGCATGTGATTCAACTCCATTTAGGACTGGGAAACAAACGCTAGCTTGCCTTACAAGAAACACACTCTACTTTAGAGAAATGAGCACTCTTCTACTCTACTGTGTTTCCTATAGGGCCAGAACAGTGAGCTTGCTCAGAACAAAAGAACTGTGCTTCCTACACACACGGGCCATATCTTGTTCAACTCTACTTAGGAAACTGACAAGAACAGTAGCTCCTCTTCAGTCCAATACACTGTACTTGCTGGGAAGAGACGCGATGGCTATTTGCACTGTGTATGGCAATGGGAGCGCAATATTGACTCTTCTTACCAGAAAATAACTCTTGCTCGTAGGAACAGAAACTGCATGTGATTCAACTCCATTTAGGACTGGGAAACAAACCCTAGCTTGCCTTACAAGAAACACTCTCTGCTTTTGAGAAAAGAGCACAATTCTACTCTACTGTGTTTCCTATGGGGTCCGAACAGAGAGCTTGCTCAGAACAAACGAACTGTGCTTCCTACACACACGGCCATATCTAGTTCAATTCTGCTTAGGAACCTGACAAGAACAGTAGATCCTCTTCAGTCCAATAGACTGTACTTGCTGGGAACAGACGCCAGTGCTATTTGTCCTGTGTATGGCAATGGCAGCGCAATACTGACTCTTCTTACCAGAAAACAACTCTTGCTCGTAGGACCAGAAACTGCATGTGATTCAACTCCATTTACGACTGGGAAACAAATGCTAGCTCGCCTTACATGAAACACACTGCTTTTGAAAAGAGAGCACTCTTCTACTCTACTGTGTTTCCTATGTGGTCCAAACAGTGAGCTTGCTCAGAACAAAAGAACTGTGCTTCCTACACACACGGGCCATATCTTGTTCAACTCTGCTTACGAAACTGACAAGAACAGTAGCTCCTCTTCAGTCCGATACACTGTACTTGCTGGGAACAGACGCGAGTGCTATTTGCACTGTGTATGGCAATGGGAGCACAATAGTGACTTCCTTACCAGAAAACAACTCTTGCTCGTAGGACCAGAAACTGCATGTGATTCAACTCCATTTAGGACTGGGAAACAAACGCTAGCTTGCCTTACAAGAAACACACTCTGCTTTTTTGAAAAGAGCACTGTTCTACTCTACTGTGTTTCCTATAGGGCCAGAACAGTGAGCTTGCTGAGATCAAAAGAACTGTGCTTCCTACACACATGGACCACATCTAGTTCAACTATGCTTTGGAAACTGACAAGAAGAGTAGCTCCTATTCAGTCCAATACACTGTACTTGATGGGAACAGACGCCAGTGCTATTTGCACTGTGTATGGCAATTGGAGCGCAATAGTGACTCTTCTTACCAGAAAACAACTCTTGCTCGTATGTTCAAAAACTGTATGTGAGTCAACTCCATTTAGGACTGGGAAACAAACGCGAGCTCGCCTTACAAGAAACACACTCTGCTTTAGAGAAAAGAGCACTCTTCTACTCTACTGTGTTTCCTTTAGGGCCAGAACACTGAGCTTGCTCAGAACAAAAGAACTGTGCTTCCTACACACACGGCCATATCTAGTTCAACTCTCCTTAGGAACCTGACAAGAACAGTAGATCCTCTTCAGTCCAATACACTGTACATGCTGGGAACAGACGCCAGTGCTATTTTCCTGTGTATGACAATGGGAGCACAATAGTGACTCTTCTTACCAGAATACAACTCTTGCTCGTAGGACCAGAAACTGTATGTGATTCAGCTCCATTTAGGACTGGGAAACAAATGCTAGCTCGCCTTACAAGAAACAGAATCTGCTTTAGAGAAAAGAGCACTCTTCTACTCTACTGTGTTTCCTATAGGGCCAGAACAGTGAGCTTGCTCAGAACAAAAGAACTGTGCTTCCTACACACACGGGCCATATCTAGTTCAACTCTACTTAGGAAACTGACAAGAACAGTAGCTCCTCTTCAGGCCAATACACTGTACTTGCTGGGAACAGACGCTAGTGCTATTTGTTCTGTGTATGGCAATGGCAGCGCAATAGTGACTCTACTCACCAGAAAACAACTCTTGCTCGTAGAGACTGCATGTGATTCAACTCCATTTAGGACTAGGAAACAAACAATAGCTCACCTTACAAGAAACACACTCTGATTTAGAGAAAAAAGCACTCTTCTACTCTACTGTGTTTCCTAAGAGGTCTGAACAGTGAACTTGCTCAGAACAAAAGAAGTGTGCTTCCTACACACACGGCCATACCTAGTTCAATTCTGCTTAGGAACCTGACAAGAACAGTAGATCCTCTTCATTCCAATACACTGTACATGCTGGGAATAGACGCGAGTGCTATTTGCCCTGTGTATGACAATGGGAGCACAATAGTGACTCTTCTTACCAGAAAACAACTCTTGCTCATAGGACCGGAAACTGCATGTGATTCAACTCCATTTACGACTGGGAAACAAGCGCTAGCTCGCCTTACAAGAAACACACTCTGCTTTTTTGAAAAGAGCACTGTTCTACTCTACTGTGTTTCCTATAGGGCCAGAACAGTGAGCTTGCTGAGATCAAAAGAACTGTGCTTCCTACACACATGGACCACATCTAGTTCAACTATGCTTTGGAAACTGACAAGAAGAGTAGCTCCTATTCAGTCCAATACACTGTACTTGATGGGAACAGACGCCAGTGCTATTTGCACTGTGTATGGCAAGTGGAGCGCAATAGTGACTCTTCTTACCAGAAAACAACTCTTGCTCGTATGTTCAAAAACTGCATGTGAGTCAACTCCATTTAGGACTGGGAAACAAACGCGAGCTCGCCTTACAAGAAACACACTCTGCTTTAGAGAAAAGAGCACTCTTCTACTCTACTGTGTTTCCTATAGGGCCAGAACACTGAGCTTGCTCAGAACAAAAGAACTGTGCTTCCTACACACACGGCCATATCTAGTTCAACTCTCCTTAGGAACCTGACAAGAACAGTAGATCCTCTTCAGTCCAATACACTGTACATGCTGGGAACAGACGCCAGTGTTATTTGCCCTGTGTATGACAATGGGAGCACAATAGTGACTCTTCTTACCAGAATACAACTCTTGCTCGTAGGACCAGAAACTGCATGTGATTCAACTCCATTTAGGACTGGGAAACAAACGCTAGCTCGCCTTACAAGAAACACACTCTGCTTTTGAGAAAAGAGCACTCTTCTACTCTACTGTGTTTCCTGTAGGGCCAGAACAGTGAGCTTGCTCAGAACAAAAGAACTGTGCTTCCTACACACACGGCCATATCTAGTTCAATTCTGATTAGGAACCTGACAGGAACAGTAGATCCTCTTCAGTCCAATACACTGTACTTGCTGGGAACAGACGCCAGTGCTATTTGTCCTGTGTATGGCAATGGCAGCGCAATAGTGACTATTCTTACCATAAAACAACTCTTGCTCGTAGGACCAGAAACTGCATGTGATTCAACTCCATTTAGGACTGGGAAACAAACACGAGCTTGCATTACAAGAAACACACTCTGCTTTAGAGAAAAGAGCACTTTTCTACTCTACTGTGTTTCCTATAGGGCCAGAACAGTGAGCTTGCTCAGAACAAAAGAACTGTGCTTCCTACACACATGGGCCATATCTAGTTTAACTCTGCTTAGGAACCTGACAAGAACAGTAGATCCTCTTCAGTCCAATACACTGTACTTGCTGGGAAAAGACGCCAGTGCTATTTGTCCTGTGTATGGCAATGGCAGCGCAATAGTGACTCTTCTTACGAGAAAACAACTCTGGTTTGTAGGACCAGAAACTGCATGTGATTCAACTCCATTTAGGACTGGGAAAAAAACACTAACTCGCCTTACAAGAAACACACTCTGCTTTTGAGAAAAGAGCACTCTTCTACTCTACTGTGTTTCCTTTGGGGTCCAAACAGTGAGCTTGCTCAGAACAAAAAACTGTGCTTCCTACACACGGACCATATCTAGTTCAACTCTGCTTATGAAACTGACAAGAACAGTAGATCCTCTTCAGTCCGATACACTGAACTTGCAGGGAACAAACGCGAGTGCTATTTGCATTGTGTATAGCAATTGGAGCACAATAGTGACTCTTCTTCCCAGAAAACAACTCTTGCTCGTAGGACCAAAAACTGCATGTGACTCAACTCTATTTAGGACTGGGGAACAAACTCGAGTTCGCCTTTCAAGAAACACACTCTGCTTTTGAGAAAAGAGCACTCTTCTACTTTACTGTGTTTCCTATAGGGCCAAAAGAGTGAGCTTGCTCAGAACAAAAGAACTGTGCTTCCTAAACACACGGTCATATCTAGTTAAATTCTGCTTAGGAAACTGACAAGAATAGTAGATCCTCTTCAGTCCAATACACTGTTCTTGCTGGGAACAGACGCGAGTGCTATTTGCCCTGTGTATGACAATGGGAGCACAATAGTGACTCTTCTTACCAGAAAACAACTCTTGCTCGTAGGACCAGAAACTGCATGTGATTCAACTCCATTTAGGACTGGGAAACAAATGCTAGCTCGCCTTACATGAAACACACTCTGCTTTTGAGAAAAGAGCACTCTTCTACTCTACTGTGTTTCCTATGGGGTCCGAACAGTGAGCTTGCTCAGAACAAAAGAACTGTGCTTCCTACACACACGGCCATATCTAGTTCAATTCTGATTAGGAACCTGACAAGAACAGTACATCCTCTTCAGTCCAATACACTGTACTTGCTGGGAACAGACGCGAGTGCTATTTGTCCTGTGTATGGCAATGGCAGCACGATAGTGACTATTCTTACCATAAAACAACTCCTGCTCGTAGGACCAGAAACTGCATGTGATTCAACTCCATTTAGGACTGGGAAACAAACGCTAGCTCGCCTTACAAGAAACACACTCTGCTTTAGAGAAAAGAGCACTTTTCTACTCTGCTGTGTTTCCTACAGGGCCAGAACAGTGAGCTTGCTCAGAACAAAAGAACTGTGCTTCCTACACACACGGCCAAATCTAGTTCAACTCTGCTTAGGAACCTGACAAGAACAGTAGATCCTATTCAGTCCGATACACTGTACTTGCTGGGAACAAACGCGAGTGCTATTTGCACTGTGTATGGCAATTGGAGCGCAATAGTGACTCTTCTTCCCAGAAAACAACTCTTGCTCGTAGGACCAAAAACTGCATGTGACTCAACTCCATTTAGGACTGGGAAACAAACGCTAGCTTGCCTTACAAGAAACACACTCTGATTTAGAGAAAAGAGCACTCTTCTACTCTACTGTGTTTCCTATAGGGCCAGAACAGTGAGCTTGATCAGAACAAAAGAACTGTGCTTCCTACACACACGGCCATATCTAGTTCAACTCTGCTTAGGAACCTGACAAGAACAGTAGATCCTCTTCAGTCCAATACACTGTACATGATGGGAACAGACGCCAGTGCAATTTGCCCTGTGTATTTCAATGGGAGCACAATAGTGACTCTTCTTACCAGAAAACAACTCTTGCTCGTAGGACCAGAAACTGCATGTGATTCAACTCCATTTAGGACTGGGAAACAAACTCTAGCTCGCCTTACAAGAAACACACTCTGCTTTTGAGAAAAGAGCTCACTTCTACTCTACTGTGTTTCCAATGGGGTCCAAACATTGAGCTTGCTCAGTACAAAAGAACTGTGCTTCCTACACACGGGCCATATCTCGTTCAACTCTGCTTAGGAAACTGACAAGAACAGTAGCTCCTCTTCAGTATGATACACTGTACTTGCTGGGAACAGACGCGCGTGCTATTAGCACTGTGTGGCACTGGGAACGCAATAGTGACTTATTTCCCAGAAAACAACTCTTGCTCGTAGGACCAGAAACTTCATGTGATTCAACTCCATTTAGGACTGGGAAACAAACGCTAGCTCGCCTTACAAAAAACACACTCTGCTTTTGAGAAAAGAGCACTCTTCTACTCTACTGTGTTTCCTATAGGGCCAGAACAGTGAGCTTGCTGAGAACAAAAGAACTGTGCTTCCTAAACACACGGACCATATCTAGTTCAACTCTGTTTAGGAAACTGACAAGAACAGTAGCTCCTATTCTGTCCATTACACTGTACTTGCTGGGAACAGACGCGAGTGCTATTTGCACTGTGTATGGCAATTGGAGCGCAATAGTGACTCTTCTTACCAGAAAACAACTCTTGCTCGTAGGAGCAAAACCTGCATGTGACTCAACTCCATTTTGGACTGGGTAACAAACGCTAGCTCGCCTTACAAGAAACACACTCTGCTTTTGAGAAAAGAGCACTCTTCCACACTACTGTGTTTCCTATAGCGCCAAAACAGTGAGCTTGCTCAGAACAAAAGAACTGTGCTTCCTACACACACGGTCATATCTAGTGCAATTCTGCTTAGGAAACTGACAAGAATAGTAGATCCTCTTCAGTCCAATACACTGTACTTGCTGGGAACAGACGCGAGTGCTATTTGCCCTGTGTATGTAAATGGGAGCGCAATAGTAACTCTTCTTACCAGAAAACAACTCTTGCTGGTAGGACCAGAAACTGCATGAGATTCAACTCCATTTAGGACTGGGAAACAAACGCTAGCTCACCTTACAAGAAACACACTCTGCTTTTGAGAAAAGAGCGCTCTTCTACTCTACTGTGTTTCCTATAGGGCCAGAACAGTGAGCTTGCTCAGAACAAAAAAACCGTGCTTCCTACACACACCACCATACATAGTTCAATTCTGCTTAGGAACCTGACAAGAACAGTAGATCCTCTTCAGTCCAATACACTGTACTGCTTGGAAGAGACAACAGTGCTATTTGTCCTGTGTAGGGAAATGGCAGCGCAATAGTGACTATTCTTACCATAAAACAACTCTTGCTTGTAGGACCAGAAACTGCATGTGATTCAACTCCATTTAGGACTGGGAAACAAACGCTAGCTCGCCTTACAAAAAACACACTCTGCTTTTGAGAAAAGAGCACTCTTCTACTCTACTGTGTTTCCTATCGGGTCCAAACAGTGAGCTTGCTCAGAACAAAACAACTGTGCTTCGTACACACAAGGCCATACCTAGTTCAATTCGGCTTAGGAACCTGACAAGAACAGTAGATCCTCTTCAGTCCAATACACTGCACTTGCTGGGAACAGACGCGAGTGCTATTTTCCCTGTGTATGACAATGGGAGCACAATAGTGACTCTTCTTACCAGAAAACAACTCTTGCTCATAGGACCAGAAACTGCATGTGATTCAACTCCATTTAGGACTGGGAAACAAACGCTAGCTCGCCTTACAAGAAACACACTCTGCTTTTGAGAAAAGAGCACTCTTCTACTCTACTGTGTTTCCTATAGGGCCAGAACAGTGAGCTTGCTCAGAACAAAAGAACTGTGCTTCCTACACACGGCAATATCTAGTTCAACTCTGCTTAGGAACCTGACAAGAACAGTAGACCCTCTTCAGTCCAATACACTGTACATGCTGGGAACAGACACGAGTGCTATTTGCCCTGTGTATGACAATGGGAGCACAATAGTGACTCTTCTTACCAGAAAACAACTCTTGCTCGTAATACCAGAGACTGCATGTGATTCATCTCCATTTAGGACTAGGAAAAAACACTAGCTCGCCTTACAAGAAATACACTCTGATTTAGAGAAAAAAGCACTCTTCTACTCTACTGTGTTTCCTAAGAGGTCTGAACAGTGAACTTGCTCAGAAGAAAAGAACTGTATTTCCTACACACACGACCATACCTAGTTCAATTCTGCTTAGGAACCTGACAAGAACAGTAGATCCTCCTCAGTACAATACACTGTACATGCTGGGAACAGACGCGAGTGCTATTTGCCATGTGTATGACAATGGGAGCACAATAGTGACTCTTCTAACCAGAAAACAACTCTTGCTCGTAGGACCAGAGACTGCATGTGATTCAACTCCATTAAGAACTAGGAAACAAACACTAGCTCGCCATACAAGAAACACACTCTGATTTAGAGAAAAAAGCACTCTTCTATCTACTGTGTTTCCTAAGAGTTCTGAACAGTGAACTTGCTCAGAACAAAAGAACTGTGCTTCCTACACACACGGCCATACCTAGTTCAATTCTGCTTAGGAACCTGACAAGAACCGTAGATCCTCTTCTGTCCAATACACTGTACTGCTGGGAACAGACAACAGTGCTATTTGTCCTGTGTATGGCAATGGCAGCGCAATAGTGACTCTTCTTACCAGAAAACAACTCTTGCTTGTAGGACCAGAAACTGCATGGGATTCAACTCCATTTAGGACTGGGAAACAAACGCTAGCTCGCCTTACAAGAAACACACTCTGCTTTTGAGAAAAGAGCACTCTTCTACTCTACTGTGTTTCCTTGGTGTCCAAACAGTGAGCTTGCTCAGAACAAAAGAACTGTGCTTCCTACACACACGGACCATATCTAGTATAACTCTGCTTAGGAACCGGACAAGAACAGTAGCTCCTCTTCAGTCCAATACACTGTACTTGCTGGGAACAAACGCCAGTGCTATTTGCACTGTGTATGGCAATTGGAGCACAATAGTGACTTGTCTTACCAGAAAACAACTCTTGCTCGTAGGACAAAAAACTGCATGTGACTCAACTCCATTTAGTACTGGGAAACAAACGCTAGCTCGCCTTACAAGAAACACACTCTGCTTTAGAGAAAAGAGCACTCTTCTACTCTACTGTGTTTCCTAAAGGGCCAGAACAGTGAGCTTGCTCAGAACAAAAGAACTGTGCTTCCTACACACATGGGCCATATCTAGTTTAACTCTGCTTAGGAAACTGACAAGAACAGTAGCTCCTCTTCAGTCCAATACACTGTACCTTCTGGGAACAGACGCGAGTGCTATTTGCAATGTGTATGGCAATGGGAGCGCAATAGTGATTTCCTTACCAGAAAACAACTCTTGCTCGTAGGACCAGAAACTGTATGTGACTCAACTCCCTTTAGGACTGGGAAACAAATGCTAGCTAGCCTTACAAGAAACACAATCTGCTTTAGAGAAAAGAGCACTCTTCTACTCTACTTTGTTTCCTATGGGGTCCGAACAGTGAGCTTGCTCAGAACAAAAAAACTGTGCTTCCTACACACACGGCCATATCTAGTTCAACTCTGCTTAGGAAACTGACAAGAACAGTAGATCCTATTCAGTCCAATACGCTGTAATTGCTGGGAACAGACGCGAGTGCTATTTGCACTGTCTATTGCAATTGGAGCACAATTGTGACTCTTCTTACCAGAAAACAACTCTTGCTTGTAGGAGCAAAAACTGCTTGTGACTCAACTCCATTTAGGACTGGGAAACAAATGCTAGCTCGCCTTACAAGAAACAAACTCTGCTTTTGAGAAAAGAGCACTCTTCTACTCTACTGTGTTTCCTATAGGGCCAAAACAGTGAGCTTGCTCAGAACAAAAGACCTGTGCTTCCTACACACACGTTCATATCTAGTTCAATTCTGCTTAGGAAACTGACAAGAATATTAGATCCTCTTCAGTCCAATACACTGTACTTGCTGGGAACAGACGCGAGTGCTATTTGCACTGTGTATGGCAATGGGAGCACAATAGTGACTTTCCTTACCAGGAAACAACTCTTGCTCGTAGGACCAGAAACTGCATGTGATTCAACTCCATATAGGACTGGGAAACAAACGCTAGCTCGCCTTACAAGAAACACACTCTGCTTTTGAGAAAAGAGCACTCTTCTACTCTACTGTGTTTCCTATAGGACCAGAACTGTGAGCTTGTTCAGAACAAAAAAACCGTGCTTCCTACACACACCACCATACCTAGTTCAATTCTGCTTAGGAACCTGACAAGAACAGTAGATCCTGTTCAGTCCAATACACTGTACTGCTGGGAAGAGACAACAGTGCTATTTGTCCTGTGTAGGGAAATGGCAGCGCAATAGTGACTCTTCTTACCATAAAACAACTCTTGCTCGTAGGACCAGAATCTGCATGTGATTCAACTCCTTTTAGGACTGGGAAAGAAACGCTAGCTCGCCTTACAAGAAACACACTCTGCTTTTGAGAAAAGAGCACTCTTCTACTCTACTGTGTTTCCTATGGGGTCCAAACAGTGAGCTTGCTCAGAACAAAACAACTGTGCTTCCTACACACACCGCCATACCTAGTTCAATTCTGCTTAAAAACCTGAAAAGAACAGTAGATCCTCTTCAGTCCAATACACTGCACTTGCTGGGAACAGACACGAGTGTTATTTTCCCTGTGTATGACAATGGGAGTGCAATAGTGACTCTTCTTACCAGAAAACAAGTCTTGCTCGTAGGACCAGAAACTGCCTGAGATTCAACTCCATTTAGGACTGGGAAACAAACGCTAGCTCACCTTACAAGAAACACACTCTGCTTTTGAGAAAAGAGCCCTCTTCTACTCTAAAGTGTTTCCTATAGGGCCATAACAGTGAGCTTGCTCAGAACAAAAGAACTGTTCTTCCTACACACACGGTCATATCTAGTTCAATTCTGCTTAGGAAACTGACAAGAATAGTAGATTCTCTTCAGTCCAATACACTGCACTTGCTGGGAACAGACGCCAGTGCTATTTGCAATGTGTATGGCAATGGGAGCGCAATAGTGACTTTCCTAACCAGAAAACAACTCTTGCTCGTAGGACCAGAAACTGCATGTTATTCAACTCCATATAATACTGGGAAACAAACGCTAGCTCGCCTTACAAGAAACACACTCTGCTTTTGAGAAAAGAGCACTCTTCTACTCTACTGTGTTTCCTATAGGGCCAGAACAGTGAGCTTGCTCAGAACAAAAGAACTGTGCTTCCTACACACACGGCCATATCTAGTTCAATTCTGATTAGGAACCTGACAAGAACAGTACATCCTCTTCAGTCCAATACACTGTACTTGCTGGGAACAGACGCCAGTGCTATTTGTCCTGTGTATGGCAATGGCAGCACAATAGTGACTATTCTTACCATAAAACAACTCCTGCTCGTAGGACCAGAAACTGCATGTGATTCAACTCCATTTAGGACTGGGAAACAAACGCTAGCTCGCCTTACAAGAAACACACTCTGCTTTAGAGAAAAGAGCACTTTTCTACTCTGCTGTGTTTCCAATAGGGCCAGAACAGTGAGCTTGCTCAGAACAAAAGAACTGTGCTTCCTACACACACGGCCAAATCTAGTTCAACTCTGCTTAGGAACCTGACAAGAACAGTAGATCCTCTTCAGTCCGATACACTGTACTTGCTGGGAACAAACGAGAGTGCTATTTGTACTGTGTATGGCAATTGGAGCGCAATAGTGACTCTTCTTCCCAGAAAACAACTCTTGCTCGTAGGACAAAAAACTGCATGTGACTCAACTCCATTTAGAACTGGGAAACAAACGCTAGCTCGCCTTACAAGAAACACACTCTGATTTAGAGAAAAGAGCACTCTTCTACTCTACTGTGTTTCCTATAGGGCCAGAACAGTGAGCTTGATCAGAACAAAAGAACTGTGCTTCCTACACACACGGCCATATCTAGTTCAACTCTGCTTAGGAACCTGACAAGAACAGTAGATCCTCTTCAGTCCAATACACTGTACATGATGGGAACAGACGCCAGTGCAATTTGCCCTGTGTATTTCAATGGGAGCACAATAGTGACTCTTCTTACCAGAAAACAACTCTTGCTCGTAGGACCAGAAACTGCATGTGATTCAACTCCATTTAGGACTGGGAAACAAACTCTAGCTCGCCTTACAAGAAACACACTCTGCTTTTGAGAAAAGAGCTCACTTCTACTCTACTGTGTTTCCAATGGGGTCCAAACATTGAGCTTGCTCAGTACAAAAGAACTGTGCTTCCTACACACGGGCCATATCTAGTTCAACTCTGCTTAGGAAACTGACAAGAACAGTAGCTCCTCTTCAGTCTGATACACTGTACTTGCTGGGAACAGACGCGCGTGCTATTAGCACTGTGTGGCACTGGGAACGCAATAGTGACTTATTTCCCAGAAAACAACTCTTGCTCGTAGGACCAGAAACTGCATGTGATTCAACTCCATTTAGGACTGGGAAACAAACGCTAGCTCGCCTTACAAAAAACACACTCTGCTTTTGAGAAAAGAGCACTCTTCTACTCTACTGTGTATCCTATAGGGCCAGAACAGTGAGCTTGCTGAGAACAAAAGAACTGTGCTTCCTAAACACATGGACCATATCTAGTTCAACTCTGTTTAGGAAACTGACAAGAACAGTAGCTCCTATTCTGTCCATTACACTGTACTTGCTGGGAACAGCCGCGAGTGCTATTTGCACTGTGTATGGCAATTGGAGCGCAATAGTGACTCTTCTTACGAGAAAACAACTCTTGCTCATAGGAGCAAAACCTGCATGTGACTCAACTCCATTTTGGACTGGGAAACAAACGCTAGCTCGCCTTACAAGAAACACACTCTGCTTTTGAGAAAAGAGCACTCTTCCACGCTACTGTGTTTCCTATAGCGCCAAAACAGTGAGCTTGCTCAGAACAAAAGAACTGTGCTTCCTACACACACGGTCATATCTAGTGCAATTCTGCGTAGGAAACTGACAAGAATAGTAGATCCTCTTCAGTCCAATACACTGTACTTGCTGGGAACAGACGCGAGTGCTATTTGCCCTGTGTATGTAAATGGGAGCGCAATAGTAACTCTTCTTACCAGAAAACAACTCTTGCTGGTAGGACCAGAAACTGCATGAGATTCAACTCCATTTAGGACTGGGAAACAAACGCTAGCTCACCTTACAAGAAACACACTCTGCTTTTGAGAAAAGAGCGCTCTTCTACTCTACTGTGTTTCCTATAGGGCCAGAACAGTGAGCTTGCTCAGAACAAAAAAACCGTGCTTCCTACACACACCACCATACCTAGTTCAATTCTGCTTAGGAACCTGACAAGAACAGTAGATCCTCTTCAGTCCAATACACTGTACTGCTTGGAAGAGACAACAGTGCTATTTGTGCTGTGTAGGGAAATGGCAGCGCAATAGTGACTATTCTTACCATAAAACAACTCTTGCTTGTAGGACCAGAAACTGCATGTGATTCAACTCCATTTAGGACTGGGAAACAAACGCTAGCTCGCCTTACAAAAAACACACTCTGCTTTTGAGAAAAGAGCACTCTTCTACTCTACTGTGTTTCCTATCGGGTCCAAACAGTGAGCTTGCTCAGAACAAAACAACTGTGCTTCCTACACACAAGGCCATACCTAGTTCAATTCTGCTTAGGAACCTGACAAGAACAGTAGATCCTCTTCAGTCCAATACACTGCACTTGCTGGGAACAGACGCGAGTGCTATTTTCCCTGTGTATGACAATGGGAGCACAATAGTGACTCTTCTTACCAGAAAACAACTCTTGCTCATAGGACCAGAAACTGCATGTGATTCAACTCCATTTAGGACTGGGAAACAAACGCTAGCTCGCCTTACAAGAAACACACTCTGCTTTTGAGAAAAGAGCACTCTTCTACTCTACTGTGTTTCCTATAGGGCCAGAACAGTGAGCTTGCTCAGAACAAAAGAACTGTGCTTCCTACACACGGCAATATCTAGTTCAACTCTGCTTAGGAACCTGACAAGAACAGTAGACCCTCTTCAGTCCAATACACTGTACATGCTGGGAACAGACACGAGTGCTATTTGCCCTGTGTATGACAATGGGAGCACAATAGTGACTCTTCTTACCAGAAAAGAACTCTTGCTCGTAATACCAGAGACTGCATGTGATTCATCTCCATTTAGGACTAGGAAAAAACACTAGCTCGCCTTACAAGAAATGAACTCTGATTTAGAGAAAAAAGCACTCTTCTACTCTACTGTGTTTCCTAAGAGGTCTGAACAGTGAACTTGCTCAGAAGAAAAGAACTGTGCTTCCTACACACACGACCATACCTAGTTCAATTCTGCTTAGGAACCTGACAAGAACAGTAGATCCTCTTCAGTACAATACACTGTACATGCTGGGAACAGACGCGAGTGCTATTTGCCATGTGTATGACAATGGGAGCACAATAGTGACTCTTCTAACCAGAAAACAACTCTTGCTCGTAGGACCAGAGACTGCATGTGATTCAACTCCATTTAGAACTAGGAAACAAACACTAGCTCGCCATACAAGAAACACACTCTGATTTAGAGAAAAAAGCACTCTTCTATCTACTGTGTTTCCTAAGAGTTCTGAACAGTGAACTTGCTCAGAACAAAAGAACTGTGCTTCCTACACACACGGCCATACCTAGTTCAATTCTGCTTAGGAACCTGACAAGAACCGTAGATCCTCTTCCGTCCAATACACTGTACTGCTGGGAACAGACAACAGTGCTATTTGTCCTGTGTATGGCAATGGCAGCGCAATAGTGACTCTTCTTAAAAGAAAACAACTCTTGCTTGTAGGACCAGAAACTGCATGGGATTCAACTCCATTTAGGACTGGGAAACAAACGCTAGCTCGCCTTACAAGAAACACACTCTGCTTTTGAGAAAAGAGCACTCTTCTACTCTACTGTGTTTCCTTGGTGTCCAAACAGTGAGCTTGCTCAGAACAAAAGAACTGTGCTTCCTACACACACGGACCATATCTAGTATAACTCTGCTTAGGAACCGGACAAGAACAGTAGCTCCTCTTCAGTCCAATACACTGTACTTGCTGGGAACAGACGCCAGTGCTATTTGCACTGTGTATGGCAATTGGAGCACAATAGTGACTTGTCTTACCAGAAAACAACTCTTGCTCGTAGGACAAAAAACTGCATGTGACTCAACTCCATTTAGTACTGGGAAACAAACGCTAGCTCGCCTTACAAGAAACACACTCTGCTTTAGAGAAAAGAGCACTCTTCTACTCTACTGTGTTTCCTAAAGGGCCAGAACAGTGAGCTTGCTCAGAACAAAAGAACTGTGCTTCCTACACACATGGGCCATATCTAGTTTAACTCTGCTTAGGAAACTGACAAGAACAGTAGCTCCTCTTCAGTCCAATACACTGTACCTTCTGGGAACAGACGCGAGTGCTATTTGCAATGTGTATGGCAATGGGAGCGCAATAGTGATTTCCTTACCAGAAAACAACTCTTGCTCGTAGGACCAGAAACTGTATGTGACTCAACTCCCTTTAGGACTGGGAAACAAATGCTAGCTAGCCTTACAAGAAACACAATCTGCTTTAGAGAAAAGAGCACTCTTCTACTCTACTTTGTTTCCTATGGGGTCCGAACAGTGAGCTTGCTCAGAACAAAAAAACTGTGCTTCCTACACACACGGGCCATATCTAGTTCAACTCTGCTTAGGAAACTGACAAGAACAGTAGATCCTCTTCAGTCCAATACGCTGTAATTGCTGGGAACAGACGCGAGTGCTATTTGCACTGTCTATTGCAATTGGAGCACAATTGTGACTCTTCTTACCAGAAAACAACTCTTGCTTGTAGGAGCAAAAACTGCTTGTGACTCAACTCCATTTAGGACTGGGAAACAAATGCTAGCTCGCCTTACAAGAAACAAACTCTGCTTTTGAGAAAAGAGCACTCTTCTACTCTACTGTGTTTCCTATAGGGCCAAAACAGTGAGCTTGCTCAGAACAAAAGAACTGTGCTTCCTACACACACGTTCATATCTAGTTCAATTCTGCTTAGGAAACTGACAAGAATAGTAGATCCTCTTCAGTCCAATACACTGTACTTGCTGGGAACAGACACGAGTGCTATTTGCACTGTGTATGGCAATGGGAGCACAATAGTGACTTTCCTTACCAGGAAACAACTCTTGCTCGTAGGACCAGAAACTGCATGTGATTCAACTCCATATAGGACTGGGAAACAAACGCTAGCTCGCCTTACAAGAAACACACTCTGCTTTTGAGAAAAGAGCACTCTTCTACTCTACTGTGTTTCCTATAGGACCAGAACAGTGAGCTTGTTCAGAACAAAAAAACCGTGCTTCCTACACACACCACCATACCTAGTTCAATTCTGCTTAGGAACCTGACAAGAACAGTAGATCCTGTTCAGTCCAATACACTGTACTGCTGGGAAGAGACAACAGTGCTATTTGTCCTGTGTAGGGAAATGGCAGCGCAATAGTGACTCTTCTTACCATAAAACAACTCTTGCTCGTAGGACCAGAATCTGCATGTGATTCAACTCCTTTTAGGACTGGGAAAGAAACGCTAGCTCGCCTTACAAGAAACACACTCTGCTTTTGAGAAAAGAGCACTCTTCTACTCTACTGTGTTTCCTATGGGGTCCAAACAGTGAGCTTGCTCAGAACAAAACAACTGTGCTTCCTACACACACCGCCATACCTAGTTCAATTCTGCTTAAAAACCTGAAAAGAACAGTAGATCCTCTTCAGTCCAATACACTGTACTTGCTGGGAACAGACACGAGTGTTATTTTCCCTGTGTATGACAATGGGAGTGCAATAGTGACTCTTCTTACCAGAAAACAAGTCTTGCTCGTAGGACCAGAAACTGCCTGAGATTCAACTCCATTTAGGACTGGGAAACAAACGCTAGCTCACCTTACAAGAAACACACTCTGCTTTTGAGAAAAGAGCCCTCTTCTACTCTAAAGTGTTTCCTATAGGGCCATAACAGTGAGCTTGCTCAGAACAAAAGAACTGTTCTTCCTACACACACGGTCATATCTAGTTCAATTCTGCTTAGGAAACTGACAAGAATAGTAGATCCTCTTCAGTCCAATACACTGCACTTGCTGGGAACAGACGCCAGTGCTATTTGCAATGTGTATGGCAATGGGAGCGCAATAGTGACTTTCCTAACCAGAAAACAACTCTTGCTCGTAGGACCAGAAACTGCATGTTATTCAACTCCATATAATACTGGGAAACAAACGCTAGCTCGCCTTACAAGAAACACACTCTGCTTTTGAGAAAAGAGCACTCTTCTACTCTACTGTGTTTCCTATAGGGCCAGAACAGTGAGCTTGCTCAGAACAAAAGAACTGTGCTTCCTACACACACGGCCATATCTAGTTCAATTCTGATTAGGAACCTGACAAGAACAGTACATCCTCTTCAGTCCAATACACTGTACTTGCTGGGAACAGACGCCAGTGCTATTTGTCCTGTGTATGGCAATGGCAGCACGATAGTGACTATTCTTACCATAAAACAACTCCTGCTCGTAGGACCAGAAACTGCATGTGATTCAACTCCATTTAGGACTGGGAAACAAACGCTAGCTCGCCTTACAAGAAACACACTCTGCTTTAGAGAAAAGAGCACTTTTCTACTCTGCTGTGTTTCCAATAGGGCCAGAACAGTGAGCTTGCTCAGAACAAAATAACTGTGCTTCCTACACACACGGCCAAATCTAGTTCAACTCTGCTTAGGAACCTGACAAGAACAGTAGATCCTCTTCAGTCCGATACACTGTACTTGCTGGGAACAAACGCGAGTGCTATTTGTACTGTGTATGGCAATTGGAGCGCAATAGTGACTCTTCTTCCCAGAAAACAACTCTTGCTCGTAGGACCAAAAACTGCATGTGACTCAACTCCATTTAGGACTGGGAAACAAACGCTAGCTCGCCTTACAAGAAACACACTCTGATTTAGAGAAAAGAGCACTCTTCTACTCTACTGTGTTTCCTATAGGGCCAGAACAGTGAGCTTGATCAGAACAAAAGAACTGTGCTTCCTACACACACGGCCATATCTAGTTCAACTCTGCTTAGGAACCTGACAAGAACAGTAGATCCTCTTCAGTCCAATACACTGTACATGATGGGAACAGACGCCAGTGCAATTTGCCCTGTGTATTTCAATGGGAGCACAATAGTGACTCTTCTTACCAGAAAACAACTCTTGCTCGTAGGACCAGAAACTGCATGTGATTCAACTCCATTTAGGACTGGGAAACAAACTCTAGCTCGCCTTACAAGAAACACACTCTGCTTTTGAGAAAAGAGCTCACTTCTACTCTACTGTGTTTCCAATGGGGTCCAAACATTGAGCTTGCTCAGTACAAAAGAACTGTGCTTCCTACACACGGGCCATATCTCGTTCAACTCTGCTTGCGAAACTGACAAGAACAGTAGCTCCTCTTCAGTCTGATACACTGTACTTGCTGGGAACAGACGCGCGTGCTATTAGCACTGTGTGGCACTGGGAACGCAATAGTGACTTATTTCCCAGAAAACAACTCTTGCTCGTAGGACCAGAAACTGCATGTGATTCAACTCCATTTAGGACTGGGAAACAAACGCTAGCTCGCCTTACAAAAAACACACTCTGCTTTTGAGAAAAGAGCACTCTTCTACTCTACTGTGTATCCTATAGGGCCAGAACAGTGAGCTTGCTGAGAACAAAAGAACTGTGCTTCCTAAACACACGGACCATATCTAGTTCAACTCTGTTTAGGAAACTGACAAGAACAGTAGCTCCTATTCTGTCCATTACACTGTACTTGCTGGGAACAGCCGCGAGTGCTATTTGCACTGTGTATGGCAATTGGAGCGCAATAGTGACTCTTCTTACGAGAAAACAACTCTTGCTCGTAGGAGCAAAACCTGCATGTGACTCAACTCCATTTTGGTCTGGGAAACAAACGCTAGCTCGCCTTACAAGAAACACACTCTGCTTTTGAGAAAAGAGCACTCTTCCACGCTACTGTGTTTCCTATAGCGCCAAAACAGTGAGCTTGCTCAGAACAAAAGAACTGTGCTTCCTACACACACGGTCATATCTAGTGCAATTCTGCGTAGGAAACTGACAAGAATAGTAGATCCTCTTCAGTCCAATACACTGTACTTGCTGGGAACAGACGCGAGTGCTATTTGCCCTGTGTATGTAAATGGGAGCGCAATAGTAACTCTTCTTACCAGAAAACAACTCTTGCTGGTAGAACCAGAAACTGCATGAGATTCAACTCCATTTAGGACTGGGAAACAAACGCTAGCTCACCTTACAAGAAACACACTCTGCTTTTGAGAAAAGAGCGCTCTTCTACTCTACTGTGTTTCCTATAGGGCCAGAACAGTGAGCTTGCTCAGAACAAAAAAACCGTGCTTCCTACACACACCACCATACCTAGTTCAATTCTGCTTAGGAACCTAACAAGAACAGTAGATCCTCTTCAGTCCAATACACTGTACTGCTTGGAAGAGACAACAGTGCTATTTGTGCTGTGTAGGGAAATGGCAGCGCAATAGTGACTATTCTTACCATAAAACAACTCTTGCTTGTAGGACCAGAAACTGCATGTGATTCAACTCCATTTAGGACTGGGAAACAAACGCTAGCTCGCCTTACAAAAAACACACTCTGCTTTTGAGAAAAGAGCACTCTTCTACTCTACTGTGTTTCCTATCGGGTCCAAACAGTGAGCTTGCTCAGAACAAAACAACTGTGCTTCCTACACACAAGGCCATACCTAGTTCAATTCTGCTTAGGAACCTGACAAGAACAGTAGATCCTCTTCAGTCCAATACAGTGCACTTGCTGGGAACAGACGCGAGTGCTATTTTCCCTGTGTATGACAATGGGAGCACAATAGTGACTCTTCTTACCAGAAAACAACTCTTGCTCATAGGACCAGAAACTGCATGTGATTCAACTCCATTTAGGACTGGGAAACAAACGCTAGCTCGCCTTACAAGAAACACACTCTGCTTTTGAGAAAAGAGCACTCTTCTACTCTACTGTGTTTCCTATAGGGCCAGAACAGTGAGCTTGCTCAGAACAAAAGAACTGTGCTTCCTACACACGGCAATATCTAGTTCAACTCTGCTTAGGAACCTGACAAGAACAGTAGACCCTCTTCAGTCCAATACACTGTACATGCTGGGAACATACACGAGTGCTATTTGCCCTGTGTATGACAATGGGAGCACAATAGTGACTCTTCTTACCAGAAAAGAACTCTTGCTCGTAATACCAGAGACTGCATGTGATTCATCTCCATTTAGGACTAGGAAAAAACACTAGCTCGCCTTACAAGAAATGAACTCTGATTTAGAGAAAAAAGCATTCTTCTACTCTACTGTGTTTCCTAAGAGGTCTGAACAGTGAACTTGCTCAGAAGAAAAGAACTGTGCTTCCTACACACACGACCATACCTAGTTCAATTCTGCTTAGGAACCTGACAAGAACAGTAGATCCTCTTCAGTACAATACACTGTACATGCTGGGAACAGACGCGAGTGCTATTTGCCATGTGTATGACAATGGGAGCACAATAGTGACTCTTCTAACCAGAAAACAACTCTTGCTCGTAGGACCAGAGACTGCATGTGATTCAACTCCATTTAGAACTAGGAAACAAACACTAGCTCGCCATACAAGAAACACACTCTGATTTAGAGAAAAAAGCACTCTTCTATCTACTGTGTTTCCTAAGAGTTCTGAACAGTGAACTTGCTCAGAACAAAAGAACTGTGCTTCCTACACACACGGCCATACCTAGTTCAATTCTGCTTAGGAACCTGACAAGAACCGTAGATCCTCTTCCGTCCAATACACTGTACTGCTGGGAACAGACAACAGTGCTATTTGTCCTGTGTATGGCAATGGCAGCGCAATAGTGACTCTTCTTACCAGAAAACAACTCTTGCTTGTAGGACCAGAAACTGCATGGGATTCAACTCCATTTAGGACTGGGAAACAAACGCTAGCTCGCCTTACAAGAAACACACTCTGCTTTTGAGAAAAGAGCACTCTTCTACTCTACTGTGTTTCCTTGGTGTCCAAACAGTGAGCTTGCTCAGAACAAAAGAACTGTGCTTCCTACACACACGGACCATATCTAGTATAACTCTGTTTAGGAACCGGACAAGAACAGTAGCTCCTCTTCAGTCCAATACACTGTACTTGCTGGGAACAGACGCCAGTGCTATTTGCACTGTGTATGGCAACTGGAGCACAATAGTGACTTGTCTTACCAGAAAACAACTCTTGCTCATAGGACAAAAAACTGCATGTGACTCTACTCCATTTAGTACTGGGAAACAAACGCTAGCTCGCCTTACAAGAAACACACTCTGCTTTAGAGAAAAGAGCACTCTTCTACTCTACTGTGTTTCCTATAGGGCCAGAACAGTGAGCTTGCTCAGAACAAAAGAACTGTGCTTCCTACACACATGGGCCATATCTAGTTTAACTCTGCTTAGGAAACTGACAAGAACAGTAGCTCCTCTTCAGTCCAATACACTGTACCTTCTGGGAACAGACGCGAGTGCTATTTGCACTGTGTATGGCAATGGGAGCGCAATAGTGATTTCCTTACCAGAAAACAACTCTTGCTCGTAGGACCAGAAACTGTATGTGATTCAACTCCCTTTAGGACTGGGAAACAAATGCTAGCTAGCCTTACAAGAAACACAATCTGCTTTAGAGAAAAGAGCACTCTTCTACTCTACTTTGTTTCCTATGGGGTCCGAACAGTGAGCTTGCTCAGAACAAAAAAACTGTGCTTCCTACACACACGGCCATATCTAGTTCAACTCTGCTTAGGAAACTGACAAGAACAGTAGATCCTATTCAGTCCAATACTCTGTAATTGCTGGGAACAGACGCGAGTGCTATTTGCACTGTCTATTGCAATTGGAGCACAATTGTGACTCTTCTTACCAGAAAACAACTCTTGCTTGTAGGAGCAAAAACTGCTTGTGACTCAACTCCATTTAGGACTGGGAAACAAACGCTAGCTCGCCTTACAAGAAACAAACTCTGCTTTTGAGAAAAGAGCACTCTTCTACTCTACTGTGTTTCCTATAGGGCCAAAACAGTGAGCTTGCTCAGAACAAAAGACCTGTGCTTCCTACACACACGTTCATATCTAGTTCAATTCTGCTTAGGAAACTGACAAGAATATTAGATCCTCTTCAGTCCAATACACTGTACTTGCTGGGAACAGACGCGAGTGCTATTTGCACTGTGTATGGCAATGGGAGCACAATAGTGACTTTCCTTACCAGAAAACAACTCTTGCTCGTAGGACCAGAAACTGCATGTGATTCAACTCCATATAGGACTGGGAAACAAACGCTAGCTCGCCTTACAAGAAACACACTCTGCTTTTGAGAAAAGAGCACTCTTCTACTCTACTGTGTTTCCTATAGGACCAGAACAGTGAGCTTGTTCAGAACAAAAAAACCGTGCTTCCTACACACACCACCATACCTAGTTCAATTCTGCTTAGGAACCTGACAAGAACAGTAGATCCTGTTCAGTCCAATACACTGTACTGCTGGGAAGAGACAACAGTGCTATTTGTCCTGTGTAGGGAAATGGCAGCGCAATAGTGACTCTTCTTACCATAAAACAACTCTTGCTCGTAGGACCAGAATCTGCATGTGATTCAACTCCTTTTAGGACTGGGAAAGAAACGCTAGCTCGCCTTACAAGAAACACACTCTGCTTTTGAGAAAAGAGCACTCTTCTACTCTACTGTGTTTCCTATGGGGTCCAAACAGTGAGCTTGCTCAGAACAAAACAACTGTGCTTCCTAC